>NW_021318937.1:47632-204894 GCF_001605985.2 Dendrobium catenatum
GAACCGGTCGAACCATGAACCTCTCAATCTTCCGGTTCGTTGTCCGGTCCGGTTTTCACAACCTTGATTTTTAGGTCATGTTTGATTACATGAATTTAGAAATTAATATTGTACTATGTAATTGCACTGACATTTTATAAAATTTAATTTTTTTATTTTAGTTATTAAATATTTTTAAAATTTATATATTTGAAATAAATTCCATATTTGGAAGTTACAATATAATATGTTCTTGGGGCCATCATAGTAAACAGAAAACATGTATTATTAAATAAGTGAAAATAGCTTAAATTCATAGTTATAATAACATATCTATTTTCCTTTTATAATGATTGATTGCCAAAAATAATCTGACTGCTCAAAGTATTAGGCATCATTTTCCTATTAGTTTTTGTTCTGAGATGAATGCATGCCATGTTCTTGCTGAATTCCAGCGGGCCAAATATATGCATATGAAAATTTATTGATCACAAGCATTGAATGTGCACAAATAACTTTCTTTTCTCGTATGTCATAATTTGGACTTCATTTTGATGTTTTTTTAAAGCAGTTTTTTAGTACAAAAATTTTTAAAACAAAAAATTTTTGTGCTAAAAAGTTGCTTTATGATAAGGTAAAAAAGCCGCCCCATACTCGGCATTGAAAAAATTATTTTGTGCAGACACATGACGACATCTGGAGAGCAATTAGAACGCGACACGTCACTTTTTTTTGCTCGGTAAAGCTATGTATCGGGTGGCGTGGTGCGTTTTAATTGGTCTCCTGATCATCCGGTGCCTGCACAGAATAATTTCTCCATTCTTGCTCTTTTTTTTTCTTAGAAAAAAATGCATATAAAAATTTTCTAAACAAAATTGGATCAAAAGAAAATTTTAAAGTTATTTAATTTATTTGGAATTAAGTGCAGTAAAACATTGTATTGATAAAGTAAATTTAATAATTTTGAGACTCATTATGGCCTAAAATTTTGTTTTCTTTTATTAGTTAAACTTATTAATATTTTAAGCCAATTTATTAAAAGTCTAATGTACACACAAATATCTTAAAAGTTCAATCGAAGTCTGTTCAGCTCACGACAGTTTAGCACAATAAAAGAAATAAAGATGCTAAACTCGTCATAATCTATTGTAGCTTCTTAAAGCAGTTTTTAGTACAAAAATTAAAAATTTTGTATTAAAAAATTATTTTAAGAAGTAATAAGAAAGCCGTACCAAACGAAACCTCAATCAACTCGTTAGACTCATGAAGAAGTCGCTAAACTCATAGAAAAATTGGTAGAGCATAGTTGGCACAAAGACTTAAGCTAGCTAGGCTTCTCACCCAATCGTCAAATCTATTCATCAAAGCTCAAGAAACACTCTCCCAAAGTATACTCAACAATCAGATGACTTTACTTTGACTGAGATTTCCACTAACTAATGACATATGTTTAATTGCGATTCTCACCAAGGAATAATGTAAATTTCCATACGTATTAGGCTATGTTTGATCTTTAATTATACAATAATAAACAATTAATACATATAGCATAATTCATATAATCCCAAAACCCCTTGCTTAAGCCTATAAATAGAGTTCAAAATTTAAAAAAAAAAAGTGAAAAAAAGAACGAAGCGGTGCCTTCGATGCGGCGTTCTCTACCACGACGAAGATAACTCTTTGACGGCCTGCGCTTTCCAAAGCCACAACACCGGTGAGATCACTCCTAGTGTCGGTAACTAGAAGAAATGGCTTCGTTGGTGTGCCTAGCCGAACCCTAACATGGTATTGTCCCATCCCCATGTAACCCCCGACCAAGATTCGTCCTTGCCCGCTCTGCTAAGGCATCACCCTAGGCACTTTGAGGTGAGCATTTCTGGGAAGTTTTTTTTTCCTTTCCTTGCAGTTTTCTTGTCATTATGTGGATGTGGTTCTTCTCTGCCTGAGTTTTCTCCTCCGACTTTGTCGGATGATGGCTAATCAGGTTCGTTTGAGCAATCATGGCTTGCTTTGTGGTAAAAATGGTTCTAAGTAATTTGTTCAAGCTTTGGTCGTTGTCTCTCCGGTGTCTTTCTTGCCTCTTAAAACTTCGACCTATCGGTGTGGCCATCATTATGGATTTCAGAGGAGGAGTTTTTCACTCTCGTTGCTCCCTTTAAGTTTTCATTTGTCGAAAAAATTTTGGTTAACCGACCTTCTTTGGATTAAATTAGAAAGTTCTTCTTTAATCTTAAACTTGCTGGTTAATTTTCTATGAATATTTTGGATGCAAAGCATGTGCTAATAAGACTTGCAAATGAGTTGGATTACTATAGAATTTTTACGCATCGTTCTTATTTTGTCTATAATTGCTTCATGAAGTTGGTTAAGTGGTCTCCTTACTTGGATTTATTGGTTGAATCTTCTATTATGCCTATTTGGGTCTCCTTTCCTAATTTGTGACCCCACCTATTCTCCCCTCATATTTTAAATGATTTGGGTTCAATTTTTGGTCCATCTCTACGCATTGACAATGCATGTAATTGCTGTGGGCACTTGCCCCTCAGTTGCACGGGTTTTAGTTGAACTGGATGTCTCAAAATGCTATCTCGATTGTGTTTGGATCGGTCCAGATAACTTGAGGTATGTTTAATCTGTTGTTATGGAAGATTTTCCTTTTTTTCTATGATCATTATAAAGCTTTGGGTCATGATAAAAAGGACAGTCATATTTTAATTCCTCAAGTTGGCATATCAAAACTCATATCTATTGAACCTCATCAAGTTAGCTCTAATGGAAACATTGCTGGTGGGGTTTGAAAACCAAGGATAATTTAGCTAATGATCCTAGTATTGTAGAAAATAGGGATGTTGTTAATCACAATGAGAAGGAAGATGATCCGTCTAATAGTGCCTTTTATGATACTATTTTGCCTTTGTTTGAGTCGGTTACTCCCTTGGGGAGGGCGGTTGAGGATGATTCAATGATCCATGTTACTGATGCTCCTCCATCAGAGAATTATTGGGTTATTTTGTGTTGTGATGATGGTGATGTGGGTGACCATGTCTTGGTGGCTTCCCTTCAGGGTGAGATTGAGATTATTAGTCCTAACATTATTGGCCTTGTTGCTGGTAATGAGCAGCTGAATGTGGATGATAAAGAAATTTGTGATGTTAATATGGGGCTGGTGGACATTAATTCTAATGAGTTAGATCCTTCTGTTATTTCTCCTGTGAAGACTACTGATCTGGTTGAGTCGGTCTCCTCTGTAGGACTGGGCATGAATGAACAGCTTGTTGATGTTTTAGTTGCTTTACTCTCTTCTAAAGCCTTGTATGCTCATTTGGGTGTAAGTTCTGTTAAGAGAGTTGCTATTTACATGTTTTACATTCCTGCAACTTGTATAGTTTTGTTGATTCCAAATATTATTGTTTTATGTGTAGTTATATCCTAACACTTTTTTGAAAAATTTGTTTTTGCTCTTGTGTGTACAAGCATTTCAGGAAAATCGAACTACAAACTAATGAAGACTTCAAATCAAATTCAGCATGAGATATCTTGTAATTTAAAGCTTGTAATTTTTGTTTTAATTAAGTTCTTGAGAGAGTGATTTAAATTGAGTGAACACACACACACTTAAGGAGATCTTAAGAAATTTGTACTAATCGTACGGGCTGAATATAGTTCGTACGGGACGATCAGATCAATTATCTCCTCTAAAAAGCAATGGAACGAACTGGGGTCGAAGAAAATTTTTCTAAGTCCTAATCGTCCAGGACGAAGTGTATTCGTCTCATGATGAAATGTTCTCTGTAAAATTTTCATTCAAAAAGGAAGTGTATTCGTTCCAGGATGAGTTGATCTCTGGATTAATATCATCCATGATGAAGTGTATTCGTCCCGAGATGATTTGCTCTCTGTAAAAATTTCATCTGGACTAACCTCAACTTCGTACCAGGACGAAGTGAACCGACTCTGAAAATTAAGTGTCATTATGCAGATTTTGGGAACCGACCTATGGAATAACCGTTCATACTAGACAAACCTAGTTCGTACGGGACGATATGTGTGTACGAAGTCATTTCATACTCATATACATTAGGTTCGTTTCCAACACACTTAAGTAAAATCATCCAGAACAATCCACGATCGTACAGAACGATCCAACTCATATTGACTTGAAAATTTACAGTTTTTAGATGATTTTTTGTCTTTCCTATATATAGTCCAAAATAAACTACCACATAATCTTTTTGCCCATTGATCTTCGTGCCTATTGAAAGAAGAGTCAAGGAGAGAGTGTAACAGAGTGTTTAAAAGAGATTTCTTGTCAATTGAGCATGAATATTTCACTTGGTACTCAAAGGTAGTCTTTACTCTTAGTTTGGATTTACTTCACTCTTTTCTTTCTTCTTTCTAGAATTCTTGTGAGAAGATCTGTCAAGGAGATCCGGTTCTCTGCCGACACTTGGAGAGTGTGAACAGCGGAAGGGTTCTCTGCCCATACTTGGAGAGTGTGAACAGCCGAACGGTTCTCTTCCCGCACTTGGAGAGTGTGAACAGCCGAAGGGTTCCTGCCTACACCGCGAGAGTGTAAAGGGACGACGGTTCTCTGTCATCGATCACTGGGGATAGAGTAAAAGGACGACGGCTCTCTTCCACACTGGGTAGTGGTGGAAAGAGTGCTTGTAAAGGCTTCTCCGCCTTGCTGTGGGTGCAAAAGGAGAGTCACTATTGGTATTAGTGCACTACTCGGAGGGTGCCTCCGGGGAGTGGATGTAGGTCTGGTTTTTACCGAACCACTATAAATCTCGTGTCTTTTTATTTTTGTGTTTTTATTTTAAACAACTGTGGTTGAAAATTCTATTTCTAAAAACTCACTAAAGTTTATTTTTCGGTTTAAGAATAAAAAAGAGGGATTAATTTTTAATTACCAATTCACCCCACCTCTTGGTTAGCCGTGGGACATAAGCTTAGATTTAACAACCTAATTCATAGTGAACGAGTTTCAACAAGTTCGAGGGAAAATATTTTGGAGCAAATTGATTGGCTTGAAGGCTCTCTATCTTCTCCTTCTGAGGATGGTGAAAAGGAAGTGTTTGAATATGATGACTTAGTTGATCCGAATGAAAGTCATGGTCATACTTTCATTCAGATGGGCAAACAAAGAAAGAGGAAATAAAAAAATATTTATTTTTGGGGTTAGCTTGGTGGCTGCTGCTTTGGAACTGTGGGGTTTCTATTGGTGGTGTCAGGTTTTGGATCTTTGGGCTACAGCTTTGGATGACATTGTAGCTTTGGTTGTAGACGTTTGACTGTTGGTCAATTGATGACTTCCTCTGACTCCTTTTTTGTTTGCTTATGCTTAAGCTGATCTTCTTTTTGTATTGTCTTGATTTTTGTTTTTAGGTGAATTCTAAGGCTCTTAGGTTTTTATCTTTCATATGTTGTATTTTAGCGAGCATTATAGTCATTATGGACTTGTTCTTTTTGCACTTCATTAACGCGTAGGCCTCTTTCGTGGGGTTTCATAAAAAAAAAAAAAAGAGCTTATAAATATAGGGTTAGAGGGAGGATAAGGACACAAAGTCATTGGTACACAAATCTCGAAAGTGTCAAAATATAATGAAATATTAGATTCTCTCTCTAGATTTTCTCTAGATTTTCTTGTTTTCTTACTTTCTCTATCTATCTACTCTTTTGTTTTATGAGCCTAATGAAATATTGTAAGGTTCTGGTGTTGCTTACGGATAATTCTAGATCCAGCATCATAAAAGAAGTTGTGAGCACAAAATTTCAAAAATCAAGCACTATTAGAAGTAGAACAATAATTCCAAGAAGAGTCAATCAACATGGATTATTACTACTTAAATACAATAAGTTAGCTAGCAAAAATTTTGAGAAGATTTATGAGAATGATCTAAGGAGCTTGGAGTGCATTCCTAGGGGCCTTTCTAGAATAAATTCACCTATAGGGTCAATTATAAGGGTATTAACTTCAATCCCAAAAGTATACATCATCTACTATTATATACTCTAAATGATAAACTTAGACTTTTTAAATATTATTTTTTAATAGTGCCAAATAAATTTAGTTTAATTCAATCAAAATTAGTGATTTTATGTTAAGTAAAAATACTTCTAATTGATTGGCTTTTTAATTGCAAACACCAAGTAATATTTATAGGGATCTGAAAAGGGATTTATGAAAATTGTAATCGTTTTAGGAGGCCAGGCAGTGCTTGGGTTTTTTTGCCAAAAAATATTAGTCATAATAAACCATGCACAATAGTTTTTGGTAGCTCATTATCTATTTTGTGTTTTTGAATCAAATATATTGGATTATAACAAAGAACATACAAGAGTTTACATTATTTTGATACCTATTTTTATGAACCCATAAAGATTTATTAATGCCCATTAATTGAGTTAATTTTCAAACCCAAAAATTTATAAAACTATTTATTATGTTTTCCAAAAATCGATTAAGTTTACTTTTATTAAAAAATTAATGTAAAATTTTCAACCAAGAGTTTTTTCTTGAAAAATAATTTTATTCATATATGTACATAAGTTATTTTTATGCTTACCTTGAATTTTTATATGTTCATTGGTAAAAATCCACCAATAAACAGGCTTACCAACGGATTTTTGGTGGAATTTAATCTGAAGATCATAGCCGCATCGGAAAGGTACTTTCAGTGGTAATAATTCTGCCGGAAATATTTATAGTTGATTGCTAAAAGAATTTAACTTTAAAAACCAATGTCCTTTACAGAGTTATTTCGCCAAAATTTTCGTTGTAGTTTATAGTATTTTTGTGATGGTAATGTCCATCAAAAATTGCGGTGAACATTTTCATTGCAACCGAAAATATCATGAAAATTCATCATATCATCATTTTCGGTGGAAAATTTGCTGGAAATTCACCAAAAACCTATAGCATAAACTAAAAAATAGCACCTCTTATCAATTAAACAGCTTTAAAATAGTCACAATCCAAATAGCTTTTATGTACAAGTTAAATATGATAATATTTTTAACATTGCACAAACATATTGATTGAAAATAATAAAACAAATTGCACAAACTATCTAAAGTAGCCCTTGTTGATTGTAACTATGGGTCAAAAATAGTATGAGCAAAATTGGGTTGTCTTATACATCTGATATGCTTCATGTATTGATCCTTTGGGATCTATTTTTTTCCTAACTATCTTCTTAATTTTATTTTAATATCTGCATGATGTATCGGTATGAAATGATAACTTGCTAATAATGTAAGAGTCGCTATGTTTGCAGGAAGTTACCTCTCCAAAGTAAATATCCATTGGTATTAAATAAGTTTTACAAACTCTAGTCTCATATAGTAAATGCATTAGCAGATGCTCTATAGAGTTAAAATTTTTGGAGGGAATATCTTCTCAAGTTTGCACATAATGAAAGAAATATATGCTCAATTTGGACCAATGTTTCTTCATTTACTCTTAATGAGCATGAGTCCTTAAAGAAGATACTTACCTCGATCAAGAGATTTAAAATTTAATTTAGAATAAAGCTAAAAGCAAGCCAACCACTTAAAAATTTTATTGAGCCTACTTACCCTATTTGCGCTAAAATCCTAGATTTGATCAAAATGTCTTGACCAAACCATTCAATTGAGTTTACTAAGGCAAAATTAACAGTTGGCTTGGCCTAATTAACCCTATAATCCAAGTAAACTCCATTGAAACCTCCGATCTGATAGGAAGGAGGATCAGTGAACTAGGAAATCAAAGAGAAATAATGGCCAGAAGGAGAGTGCAATCAGGCAAAGTTGAAAATTAACAAATAGTTGAAGACATGAAGCAAACAAACTCGAAGAGCAACGAACGGGACTTTGTCAAAAGCAGGCGAAGTCGAAGAGCAACAAATCGGTGGAGAGAAGCAGACGAAGGCAAAAAGCAAAGAATTGACGAGAACGGTGAAGTCATAGAACAGTTGAAGAAGAGGGAAACCAAACCCAAGCAAATGAAATGGATGGAGAAATGAAATGGTTAGATAAGTACCTTTTAACGGATTTACGACGAAAAGTTCTATCACAAATTTCCAGCTAGTATTCTATTGGAAAGATGCTAGAAAATTCTTCAAAGTTTTATGTGAATTTTCCGCCACAAGTTCCGTCGGCCTTTCCTATGAACATTATTCCCCCAGAAATCCTTGTTTTTCTAGCTTGTAGTGTTAATGAAGGTCTTAATCTAACTAACCGTTTGTTGGTTAGCTTGTTATTTACATACTTGCATGAAGATCGGTGCTTGATTGATAGATTTTCCAATGATCTATCAAATCTCAAGCCATATTTCAAAGATTTTTCAGTTTACTTAATTTTTGAGGGCACATCTTAAAATAGTCCGATTTTTTTATTTCATCCTATGAAAAGAAAATTCATGTTTTAATTATTTTTAAAGTAAATAATAATTTTATTATCGACTTTTCTCGTAATTAATTAAAAGAGCATTATCTATTGATCAATGTCCTGAGTCTCTTTTCTATGAAAGAGTTAAAATTTATTTAGAATTAAGATGCATGTTTACTCTTTTATTGTACAACAACTTGGAATCCTAAAATAAAAACATTTAACTCAATCATTCTATTTTATTTCCGTGTCATTGATTGTTCATGATCACAATTATAATGATCATTATTTTATAAAGCTTAAAATTAAATGCATATCAATTCATATAAATAATAAGGGACAATTTGAAATGAAGTAAAATCAATGTAAAGTATTTCAAATATATAAGGGTTTTGAGAATATTGATGCTTCGTTTGAACAAAAACAATTGCAGAGTAAAATTTTGTTGCATTTGAAATTCGTCTTCCACTTTATTTTTAATGTATTTGAAATTCCTCATATTTAGATGATTTTCAAATACACCATAAATTCATAACTGTCGTTGCCCTCTAATATGCCCCCTGCTACCATGCACTAGTAGCCACCGTCACATGGAGCCCCACCTGTTGCTATTGCTAGCCACCCCCGCCACCACAATAACTGGCCAACGCTGCCGACTACCACCACTGTCGACTTCCTGTGGCTACAAACTGTTAGACAAGTCATTTATATTATTTTACATTTCAAGATTACATGTGTAATAGTTACATTGGCTCTCATATGGCCGACTACCTATTATGCCTATATATAGAGTTTGTACTTTCCCAACATGAATAGAAAACATTTTCTTCTATCTTTCATTTCTTGTTCAATCTTCTTTCTATTTTGGATCTGCCTTCTACCAACGCTTTCATGGTATCAGAGCAAGATATCTCGTGATCCATTCTTCGTCCCCTCCAGTTCTTATTTTTTCTCGGTTCGCCATGGCAACCTCCTCCATCGCGGTTACGTCCGAACCTCGTTGGAGCTATGGAACCTCTCTTGAAACACAGTTAATACTTTAATAGCTCAAATTCTTGATGAGCCACATAAAAGGTTTCATCTCCCTCACTCTCACCGTTGAAAACTTCCCCATCTGACGTCTCAAGTCTTCAAGCTCTTCGAAGCCAATGGGTTTGAAGGCTTTCTTGATGGAAGTTGTATCTACCCATCCCCGCTAAACCCACCATCTAAAAACGAACTCTCCTTCCAAACTTGGAACCTTCTTGATCAGAACCTCGCCGCCGTCCTTTACTCTGTCATATCACCTAGTATCCTCCCCTATGTTCTATCTCTCGCCACTACGCAGAAATATGGGATACCATCGCTCGCCTCCTCCAATCTAACACTCGCTCCAGCACCATTCGACTGCATAACGAACTCCATCATCTATCAATGAAAAATCCGTCAATGTCTCAATACCTTCTCACCATTAAATCCATAGTTGACTCCATAGCTGCAACCGGGTCTCCCTTAGATCCAGAGGAGGTGATCTTTTATACCCTCAACTGTCTTCCGGCATAATACCAGTCATTCAAGACTGCTATCCGCACAAATTTGCAGCCCCTTAGTCTCGACGACTTATACACACTTCTCTGCAGCGAAAAATTGAACATCGTGCAAGAAACAACTACAGCGCTTCGGAATCTCCACCTCACTGATCCAGCAATCGCACTTGCAGCTTATTGCGGACGGAGCTGAGGACAAAGCAATTCTAGCCGTGGACGACCCTCAAACCACGGCCGCAGTCGTCCTGAAAAACTCTTCCAGCAGAGTCATTTGTCAGATCTGATCAAATGCCGAACACTCCGCAATCAAATGTTGGTATCGTAATGACCCTTCTTACACGGAAGAACCCGTAAAGACCTCCTTATTCACACCGTCCGACTCCAATAACACCACGGACTGGTTTCTTGACAGTGGAGCATCAAACCACCTAACATCCGAGCCGTACAACCTTCAATCCAGTAGATCTTACACTAGAAACCAACAAATCACACTCGGGAACGGCTACCAACTCCCCTTCCAGCACTCCGACAAAGGTATTCTCCCAATGCCAACAGGTAAACTTTACCTTCAAAATCTCCTCCCTGTACCTAATCTCTCCTTCAATCTTATTTCTATTTACCGGCTAACTAAAGATAACCATTGCACTGTCAAGTTTTATGCTCATGATTTTCAAATTAAGGACTTGAAGACGGGTCACATTCTACTCAAGGGACCATGCCTTAACGGGCTTTACCCCATCCGTTCGTCTACCACTACCTCCAATCTCGCTCTCTTCTCAACTCAAGAAGTGCCAAACCTGTGGCATAGATGCCTCGGTCATCCTGCACGGCAAACTCTTCAAGCTATTAGGAAATACATTCCAGCAATATGTAATAACCTAAATAAAAATCATTGCCACGCTTGTAATCTGGCCAAGAGCTGTCGTTTACCATTCAAGATTTCTAATTCTTCTACTTCTCAAATTTTTGAATTGGTTCACTCCGACGTTTAGGGCCCCTCCCCTACGACATCCGCTCAAGGTTACAGATACTACGTTTTGTTTATTATCCACTACTAAAAATTCTGTTGGACTTTTCCTCTTACAAAAAAATTCGAAGTGTTTGTTAAATTTCTAGAATTCGATAATATGATCAATAACCAATTCAACAAACACATCAAAATCTTTCGCTCCGATGGCGGAGGAGAATTCATAAACAACAAATTTTAGTCCCTCTTCAAGAACTTGGGAATACTTCATCATTTTACCTTCCCTCACACGCCGGCTCAAAACGGCGTCGCCGAACGGAAACACCGGCACATCTTAGAAATAATACGCAGCCTCCTAATCGAAGCACACCTGCCCAACTCTTTCTGGGTTGAAGCACTGAACACCTCAGTTTATCTTATAAAACGGTTGCCCTCCCTATCTCTTAAAACCAAAAGCCCCTATCAAATTCTATACCAAAAACCTCCCACATATAATCACCTCAAAATTTTCGGTTGCTTATGTTACCCGTGGCTTCGTCCATACAATATGTCCAAACTCTCCCCGCTCTCAATATGTGCATCTTCATCGGTTATGCCTCAGCACAAAAAGGTTATCGGCCTAGATCTCAAAACCGGCCACGTCTATGTCTCCCGGCACGTCGTCTTCAATGAAGCAATTTTTCCCTACAATCCTCCCACACAATCTATCTGCAATCCATCTGCTCCAAACTTATATCCCACCATTACTTCTTGTTCCCACTCACTCCAATCACATTTCTCCTCCGGCTCCTCCATCTGTCCCAGCTATGCCAATGTTTAGCAACTCTCCGACATTGCCCTCCAACAATTCTACTCACTATAACACTACTCAATCCGATAATATCTCTGCTATGCCCAATCCGTCAACCACTACTCAACCTACCCACACCATGCAAACAAGGTCTAAAACTAGGCATTCCAAACCAAAGAAAATTTTCAGTCTTGTTCACGCCACCACTGAACCCGATCCCACCACTTACAAAGAAGTCATGCGCTCCCAAAACTGGCGCCATGCAATGCATCAAGAATTCCAAGCCCTTCAGTCGCAAAACACGTCGGACCTCGTTCCTCCTAAGCCTTCACAAAACATCCTAGGGTGCAAATGGACCTACCGCACTAAGTACCTTGTCGACGAATCCATCACACGATACAAGGCCAGACTCATCGCACAAAGCTTCAACCAAGAACATGGTCTTGACTACGCTAAAACCTTCATCCCCGTCGCCAAAATGCCAACTGTTTGGATCCTCATCGCAATTGCCTTACACCACCAATGGCCGCTCCATCAACTAGACGTCTCCAACGCCTTCCTCCATGGGACTCTTAGCCATACAGTCCACATGAAACAACCAATTGGGTTCATCGACAACACTCATCCTGACTATGTTTGATACCTTAAAAAGGCATTGTACGACCTCAAACAATCTCCACGCGAATGGTTCGCAACCTTATCCGGACACCTTCAAACTCTTGGCTTCAAACTCAGCTCATCTGATCCATCACTCCTCCTCTACAACAACAATGGCATCCAAATGTACTTCTTAGTCTACGTCGACGACAACCTACTCACCGAAAACTTCTCCAAAGTCATCAAGAATCTGCTCGACAACTTAAAATCAACTTTTACAAAGCGGGACCTTGGCTCCCTCTCGCAATTCTTGGGTATACAGGCCACTCAAACATCCTACGGCCTTCACCTAAATCAAAGCAGATTCGCACAAGCCATCCTATCCCGCATAGGTATGTCAAATTGCAAACCCGTATCCATTCCTTCCCAATTAAAAATTTCTACTACTAATTGTTCGACAGCTGCATACTCGAACCCAACTTTTTATCGCCAACTCACCGTATGTCAACAATACCTTACTCTCACATGGTCGGACATCACCTAAACCGTCAACAAGATCTGCCAACACATGCAAAATCCAACCAACTCCCACTTCGAAGCACTCAAACGTCTGTTACGGTACATTCAGGGTACCATACATATCGGTCTCCCGCTATTTCATGACAAGCCCATCCTCCACTCCTACGCCGACTCCAACTGGGTCGGCGACACCAATGACCGGAAGTCCATATCATGCTTCTGCAATTTCATCGGATCCTCACTCATATCTTGGAGCGTTAAGAAACAAAACGCAGTTGCCCGGTCATCCACTGAAGCAGAGTATCGAGCACTTGCCTCCGCGGCAGCTGAAATAACTAGGATTCGTCGCTTGCTCCATGAACGCAATTGCATATAACCCAACGTCACATCTCTATTCTGCGAGAACACCTCTGCTATAGTGTTGGCCAACAACCCCGTCTTTCACGCTAGAACAAAGCACATTGAGGTCGATTGTCACTACATTTGCAACTGTATAAAGGACAAAACTATTCAAATTCATCACATCTCAACCAAGGACCAACTAACTGATCTGCTTACCAAACCGCTTCCCTCACCCCGCTTCAAGTTCCTTGCCAACAAGCTGGTACAACCTCCGGATCCACCAACTTGAGGGGGGCTGTTAGACAAGTTATTTATATTATTTTACATTTCAAGATTACACGTGTAATAGTTACATTGGCTCTCATATGGTCGACTACCTACTATGCCTATATATAGAGTCTATACTTTCCCAACAAGATAGAAAACATTTTCTTCTGTCTTTCATTTCTTGTTATGTTTTCTTTTTATTTCGGCTCTTCCTTCTACCAATGCTTTCACAAACCACCCCACCATCCCACTGCCTTTGTCGGTGACCCGCCACCTCTCGCCATTATCAGGGAACCCCAACTGGCTACCATCGACAATATCAACTATCGACCACCTCCCTCTTCAAACGTTAACACTACATACATTTTATTTCTAGCTAAAGAAATAACTTAAGCTCAAACATTTCTTTTACGCTCATCTAAACAACTCCAAATTTATTCTTTTTACACTATTACTTTTGAAGTAACTTAAGCTCAAACATTTCTTTTACGCTCATCTAAACAACTCCAAATTTATTCTTTTTACACTTTTTTTTTTTTTCATTTCTTATGTTCCGACTAACGGTATATCTAAAATAATTTAATTTTAGACGTCTCTTAAAAATTATTAAACGAAATAACATAATTTAAATGTTACTCTCATTTGCATTTAAAATGTAACATTTAATAATTATTGTATAATATTAAAAAAAAAAAAAAACTTATATAATACTGAATGTTTTGTACCATCATATATAAATTTTAGAAGATGGGGCATATTGAAAAATAAAAACAAGAATAAGTGAAGAGATTTATTAATTTGAATCATAAAATAAAATTTCTAAAGTTTAAGAGCTCGTTATGTACCGTTGAGAAGTCTGCATTTTGGATAGAATAAATATGTACATCTCATCCATCACATGATATTTTGATCTAACTGTCTTTTTATATTTAAGATTTTGTTTGGAATAATTTTTTTAATGCATTTTAAAATAGTTTTTTTTGTTGTATTTTAAAATAAATTTTTAGTACAAAATTTATTAAATGTAGAATTTTATATCAAAAAAATATTTTAGGAAGCAGTATAAAAGCTGTCTCAAATGGAGACTACGACTTCGTTTCGGATAACTTTCTTCTTGCTTTCTGAAGAAGCTTTCTTGTAATTTTTTTTTTTTTTTGAATTTAAATTTTTTGGCCTAAAAATTCATTTTAAAAAAGTAGTATGAAAGCTGTCCAAAATGAAACTTAAGACTGCAATTGGGGTGGCTTTCTTACTGCTTCGTAAAGCAGCTTTTTATTACAAAAAATTAAAAATTTTATACTAAAAAATTGCTTTAAGAAGCAGTAAGAAAAACCGTCCCAAACGAAACCTAAGTGAGGTTCATTAATCAATTTATTGATTTGATTTGTAAGTCAAACTTAGCAAAAATTTAAAACTAATATCTTTAAAATTATGAAATTTTAATATTTTATAATAATAGTAATATATATATATATATATATATATATATATATACAAAATTATCTTGATCGGGCACGAATCTCAAGGCAAAATCAAGCTGGGAATTTCAAAAATTAAATCTGGGATCACCTAAACTCTGATTTTAGCAAACTTATAGTCAAACAAAGCGTCTCGGAAATACAAACCCAACGACACTAAATTCGACTCAATCCGAGCCCAAAAGAGTCCAAATCAAGGATCCGAAGCGCTGTTAGAAGGTTCAAACCACAATTTGGTTTACCAAACGGTTTACCAAACATAACGTGCTTATAGTCAAAATGAGTGGCTCGACGTAAAGAATGCAACAAGCCAAAGATCACTAAATTCCAACATCATTAAGACCTTCAAATATCTGACAAATGGTCCACAATCAAGGGATTCAATATCGGCCGTCCGTTCAAACCACTCCTGATTTGCCCCTGATCTCTCACCTATTTACAGGCAATGCTGCTCCATAAATCTATAAATAGGTATCTCATTTCTCTTGGGGGGGAGCAAGGAGAAGAAAGAAGAAGAAAAGATTAGGAAGGAAGAAACTCCTCGACCACCGTCGGGATTCTGCCCGACTTCCACGGGACGCCGGAATTCTACCCGACTTCCAAGTGATGACAGAATTCCACCTAACTTTCAAGTGACGCTGGAATTCTGCCCGACAATTCCAAATGATGCTGGAATTCTGCCTAACTTTCCAAGTGACGCCGAAATTCCGCCCGACCTCCAAGGGATGATGGAATTCTGCCCGACCTCCAGGTGACGCCGGAGTTTCACCTGAACTTCAATTGACACCAGAGTTCTGCCCAAATACCATCTAACGCTGGAGTTCTCCTCGGCCGCCAACTGACGTCGGACTCCTACCAGATGCTGGACCTCTACTCGTCGCCAAATTTCTACCCGACGCTGAACTTCTGCCTGTTGTCAGACTTTCACCGGACATCTATCCAATGTTGGATTTCTGTCCATTGTTAGATGTCTACTTGACGCCATCCTACTGATCTTCGTCGTTAGACTACAGTCCATTCGACCTCTGTCGCCCGCTGACTACAGTCCTTCCGACCTTTGTCGCCTTCCGACCTCTGTCGCCCGCCGACTACATTTCTTCTGACTTACGTCCCCCACCGACTACGGTCCTTCAAATCAAACAAACACATCACCAGTGATTCTTTGTAATCACACCATGTAATGCACTCTATATGATATACATCAAGCCAAAGCCTTCCCCCATAGGAAGGGTCTCATTTGTAATCAACTGCAAATACTAGTGGATTCATTCAAACTGGGCTAGGCCCCATGATTTTTTCCCTTTTTAGGGGTTTTCCACATAAAATTCTTGGTGTCTATAGTGGATGATGCACCCTCTCTCTTTATCTGTATATGTGTTTGATCTTCGTACAATACTAAGACGATTTGGGATGAATTTGGAGTGCTTCATAAGACGACCTATATTAATTTCTTGATCATAGAGTATTCATTCAACATAAGTAACTTAATGATATCAGAATTAGATGATCTTGCCTTCGTTGGATTTGTCTCGTCGAGTCGCTTGATTTTAACTATAAGCATGTCATATTTATAAGAGATCATTAGATCGTCCAATTATTGTCTTGATGTTTTTAAAAAATGCTTCAGGTAATTGTTTTGGGCCCATTTTAGCTCAGATTAGATAAAATTGGTGTAGTTGAGTTCGTATCGTCAAGATGTTTAATTTGATCATAAATTTACTGAAATTAAAATTAAGATGAACTCAAATTTAATCCAGAGAAAGTTTTTATCTTAAATATACCAAAAGATAAGTTTAGAATTTGTTGGACTTGATTTTTCAGGCTGAAGTACTGAGCATGACAAACAATCTTTAAATAATTGCGTTACGGATGCAAAAGTCAGAGGCAGTTTTATTATTAGCAAGGCACGCAAGTCAAACACTCAACCCAGAATTATAATTAATCTGTTCTTTAAAGCAAGGGCAATTAAGTCAAATCAACTAAAAGGAAGTCTGGTAACCGCTCCAGCCTTCCCAGCTGCGGTGCCTACATCCTCGACCAGCAGCTTTCAAATAGTCCATAGCTCCATACGTTCTTGTCCAAGTCCACATCCCGAGGGGTAACATCACCACTCCCACCTTACCAATGTGGATTTTAAGATAAACCACTTTCTCTTAAATTAGAGGATTAGTTTTACTTAATGTTGCTTATTGATAAAATATTTCATCAAAACTCAAAAAATAGCGAGAATTAAATGCAGCTCAAATGTGCAACAAACTTTTGAGTTATGGTTGAAGAATCTCTCCTTCTCCACAAACAAAACTCCAATTAAACATTTCTGTAAATTTTGCTTATCATATTTTAGATATATTTGGTGTAGCTCATTTTGGGTTTTGTTTGGGACGGCTTTCTTACTGCTTCTTACATTAGTTTATTTGTACAAAAAAAATTTAAGAAGCAATAAGAAAGCCGTCTCAAATGAAGTCGTAGGATTTGTTTGGAACGGTTTTTTATTGCTTTCTAAAGCATCTTTCTAGCACAAACAGTGGCAGAGTCAGAAATTTTATTCGGGGGGCTCCTTAATTAACCACTATAGGAAAATCAGATCCATTACAGGAAAAATTTTTTGCGGTTAATTTTCCGGCGATTTTCTAACGATCAAATTACTGGAGCCAAGAGGATCTGTATATTCAAAATTAAGGATGCAAATAACATGGCGAGAGAAGAGTGAAAGAGAAAATGAAAGCTGTGCTCGAGATTGCGAGTTGTAAGAGAGGAGCAAAAGGGAAAATGAAACAGGCAGTTTGGGTTGAGGGAAAGAAAGCATTTGGGAGCGGTCTCTGTTTGGCCATGTGATATGATATTATTGCCAGATTAAAAATTTTTATAAGAAAATTATTATGAAAATTAGTAAGAAAACTATTCTGAAGAAAGCCTAAAACATGTTCTTGCATGTTAAATCATGGAATTGTTAGGTTTTATTTTTTATAAAAATAATTGTAATTTTTTTATGTAAACTGATCCTCCATACTTAAATTTGTTTTAAAATGAGTGCAAAACATAAAAAAATTAATTAAAATATATATTACACATATATCAAAATAAATACAATACTTTTAAGATCTATTTTGACCAAAAAATAATTGATCAATAAATTCTATAACCATTTTTTATGAATATAATACATGTAATAAAAATGGTGATTGAATAATTATACCTCATTCTCTTATTTTTCTTATAAAAAATTTGCATTGTAAGATAGGGTCATGATAGAGTACATGTAATAATTGTTTTTTTAGAGGGGCACGTTCTTAATAATTGTTTTTTTAATTTTTGTATTAGAAAGCTGCTCTAAGAAGCAGTAAAAAAGCCATCCAAAATGAAGCCTTAGTCTCTTAGTTGGGAGCATTAACTATTTTGAGTTTTTGGATTCAAAGCTTATATATGTGATGTGTATGTGAATTTATCTTGATGACCCAAATGTCCATTAAATTTTTTTTTTTGGTGCAGCTATATTTTTCACTAAGCTTAGTTTTAGAGAAATTAGAAAGAAAAATGATTTTTTAAAAGAATTATTATGAATATTATAGCATATTTAGTGTTAAAAAACTACTTTTTATCACAAAAAATGTAAAAATAGTATAAATTTATAATCAAATAATGTAACAACTTGTTAGAAAGTAAAAAATTATGAAAAATCTGACCAAAGATTAATTAAGATATCTGTTCATAATCTAAATCAGTAATAAAAACTATATAACACAAGTCTCTAGATGAAATAAAGGGACGTAATAATAAAGTATTCCTATTTCTAAGAGCAATTCATATGGGATTTCTATCCCTTTTCCACCTTATCTTGGAACCGTTTCCATTCCCAGGTCTTCCTCTCCCAGCTTTCGGTGAGCAGAAGAAGGAAACGAACAGTTAACAAGGAGAAAAGCTTAAAAATTTCTTCATCGCTTTCTTTTTGTTGCAGAAAGTATTAATGGAGGAAATTCCAAGCCTGCTTAAAAGCAAGTTTGTTTAAGAAAGGGAAGAAGAAAATCGAGAGTTCTACATGGCGAAAGAGCAGCAGATATCATTTGGCACCAGCCAGTCTTCAGCTTCCATGCATGAAAACTACATGTAATTCTTCGAGTGATTAATCAAATTCAAAGATAGATCAAATACCATATGCTTCTGTTTCATTTTTTTTTTGAATTGTTTGGTGTCTGTGCTTATTTCTTTCTTGATTAGATTAAAAGGTAGGAGAGATAGCTTATTTGATGTGAATGATATTATATTGCATGCACGCAGAAGCAAGGAATCCGGTGGTGCCTATGAGTTAGGGGATTTTGATCAAGCTTTTTTTATGTACCTAGATGGGCAGGAGCACATATCAGCTCAAGAACAAAGAGGTGAGATTTTATCAATAACTTACATGATTTAATCTAGTTGAAGAAAAATAAAAGATTATCTTTCAAAAGTATATAGGACACTTTTTATGGTAAGATATCAATTCCATTCTCTGACCTTTTTTTTTGTGCTCAGAGTTTAACCACTTATTTTGCAACTTGGGTTTCAAGTTTTATTTTCAGAAAACAGATTTTTTTTTTCTACAATTTAGCTTTTTTTTGAAGTTTAAGATCTGTAGCAGCCTACTCATGATTTTCTTGCAAGTTCTTGTACCCTAATGATTTAATAATTATGAATTATTTAGTACAACCCCTCACCTTTTTTCCACCTTTTCCTTGAGCAGGTTTTCTTTCTCTATCTTCTTTCCCTTTCCAGATTACCTTATTATTTATAACAAATGCATGACAAGCTCTCTCTCTCTCTCTCTCTCTCTCTCTCTCTCTCTCTCTCTCTCTCTCTAGCTTTGATCATATAACTTTTCTGTGTGATGTTATTCATGAATGAGTGGCACCTTTAGGAGATTTAATGTTTGCAGGAATTCATGTATGCAGAAACTCTAAATATTTTCCCATCAGAGCCAATGCACGTAGAGCCATCTACCAAGGTAATATAAATAAATAACGAGAAAAAACTTTCTTTATCTTCCTCTTTCCCTTTAAATCTTAAGCCTCTGTTTGCTCTAGTCTTTCAATAATTTTTCCTTTTTCTTTTTATTCAAAAACATATTTATGCAGTTTGGTATGAGCTTAGGCGCTTCAACAGTAAAAAGTGCTTCAAAGAAATCAATAGAACAACCCATAGCTACAAGCAACGGTAAAAATACCTCTGCTGTTCATCCTCAAAATACAACCAAGAGTGATAAATTACCAGTGAAGGTGAGAAGTTAATTGACAATTTATAATTAATTCTATTTTTTTTTTCTCCTAATTTAATCTGTTTTTTTTTAATATGTTCTTCTTTGACAGAAAGAAGGAAGCAGAAAGGCTACAACATCAAGCTCAGATCATGAAGGACCCAAAACACCAGATGCAAAGGTTTATATAATTAAGTTCATTTAATTTGAATGAAAATGGATACATTTCATGAAACCTCCAAGTATTTACTTATTCATTCATTTAAGAAACCTGAAGCTCCTCCCCCTTATCATTCTGACCAGACATTACGAAGGCTTGCTCAAAATAGAGAGGCAGCAAGGAAGAGCAGACTTAGAAAGAAGGTATATGTTCTAGCAAAAAAAAAAAAAAAACTAGGTTCATTATATAAATCTGGAGCTCTGAAATATTTCTAAATACGATACTATATTTATTTTGTAAAATATAATATTTTAACTTGTAAATATTTTTTTTTTGATGTGTTGCCTTGCAGATTAAATAGGGATGACTTATGAAATATCTTCTAATTCATGAAAAATTTTCTTAAATCCTAAGCTAAAACTTATTTGATCTTTTTCCTGTATTATTCTATGTATCCTAACTTTTATATATTAAAAAAATCATTTTGAGCTTCAATTTTCTTATGCTTTGAATTCTGATAACCATTTTTGACAATAGGCGTATGTTCAACAACTAGAGTCGTGTAAGATGAAGCTTAATCAGCTAGAACAGGAGATTCAAAGGGCAAGAACACAGGTAATTTTTTGAAGCAGAAAAATAGCCTTCTCATCCATCAAGTCTTTAGATTTTTCACATCTTCTTCGCACATTATCATAAAATGATAAAACTTTTGCTGCTCCATCTCTCTTTGTATAATAATCTGGGCATCATCAAAGTATCTCTATCTCTTCTCTGTATTCAATTCTAGAGTTTTAGACAATCTCAAAAGGATCAAATAATCAATTCTCTTGTTGGTTTTGTTCTTAACTAGGGCGTCCTTCTTGGGGGTGGCATATTAGGAGAACAAGGCTTACCCTCAAGCTCCGATGGCCTCAGCTCAGGCACTTAACTATACTTCCTCTTCCTCCTCCTCGCTGTCCACTTTGATACAGTTACTTATAACTGTCTTGCAATACTTCACGTAAATTAATATAGGTGCTGCTGTGTTCGACCTTGAGTACGCAAGGTGGCTGGAAGAGCACCACCGCCTCATGATGGAATTGCGGGCGGCGATGCAGGAACGGCTGCCGGAAAACGATCTTCATATATTCGTCGGCAGCTCTCTCGCCCATTATAACACTTTGATGAATTTGAAGAGTATGGCTATCAAGGCCGATGTCTTTCATATCATCTCGGGAATGTGGAAGACGCCTGCGGAGCGCTGTTTTCTTTGGATGGGAGGATTCTGCCCTTCTGAGATCATTAAGGTTTGTACCATTGAACCCTCATTGGTTTGATATTGCGGGGTGATTATATCAATATTATGTTGTGATGAAATTTATTTAATTGATTAAATTAGATGCAATTAAAGAATAATATATTACTTTAAATTTGATAAAAAAAATTTAAATTTTTCTTGAAAATAATAATTTTATTTTTACACTCGGAATAAGCGAAAATAAAATAATTTCTATGATAATAAATTTTCAATCCATAAATAATCATATCAAATGAGTTCATACGGATATAATAAATCTTAATTTTCATTTTATATTATTAGACTAATTAGTGATTAGGCATGTCTCACTTTTTAATCCTTTTTAAGAAGAATAATAATATTATATATTTCTCGATTATATTTTAGATATATATTTAGTCATACGTTCAATTTAGGCACCATTTCTCTTGATCTCCCCTCACATCATTCATGCCACTTTCATGAACTCTCACACCATAAATTTAGCATGTCTTTTATTAAGAAAAATGCATGTTGTTAATTTGCCTTATTTTTCATTTACATAAATAATTTTTTAATAATATTTATCAAGTGCCTCTTCGCAAATTATGAGCACATGTTGATTCAATATTATGCATAAAATATTCTACTCCATTTAGGCCAATAATTTATCCTTTTTTTTAAAAAAAAAATTCTACATCAAAATGTGGACAATTTTTTAACTTCAATTTTTATCTCTTTAGATTTGAAAAAAGATTGGGACTATTGTTCAAAGTGATGGTGAAAGAGATGGAGATGTTAATATTAATAGAATTCAAGTTGGTTGGATGAAGTGGAGTAGTGCATCGGGCTTTTTATGTGATAGAAAAGTACCACTTAAACTTATGGGAAAATTCTATATGATGGTGGTTAGACATGCAATACTTTACGGCGTAGAATTTTGGCCATTAAATGAGAAGTATAATATTAAATTAAGTAGTGTTGCAGAGATGAGGATGCTCAGGTGGATGAGTGGCTTTACTCTTAGAGACAGGCTACGAAATGAGCATAAACGTGAAAAGGTTGGAGTAGCTCCAGGGCTTATAAGATTAGAGAAAGTCATCTCAGATGGTTTGGTCACATAAAACGACGGCCTTCTGATAACCCGGTTAGGAGATTAGATTTATTAGATTTAACCTATGTTAAGAAAGATAGAAGTAGACCTAAAACGACTTGTGGTTAAGAACTATTAAAAATGACCTTTCTTTACTAGATCTAAATTAGAATTTGACTCTTAACTGGCCGTAATAGAGAAAAATAATTCATATAGCCAACCCCCACGTAGTGGGATAAAGGCTTGATGTTGTTGTTGTTGTGGTGGTGGTAGATTTAAAAGATTACTTTCAATTTATTTCAAGCTATATACGTATACAAAATAAGATTTTGAATTGAAATGATCGCATAATGGACAAAAAACTTGTGTCTAGAGAGAAATCAACAAGTTGAAAGATAACAAGAGTTGTTAATTAGCTTTTTTATTGTCAATTCTAGAGAGGACCTATGGAGTGGTTTTATGCATTAATATCTTGATTAGTACATTGCTTGATTAATCACCTGTCGTTTTAGCAACTAGAAAGATTTGACTTAGTTCATCCCCACTTTCTACAGAAGTAGCAAGCCAAAACAATACAAGAGAATTTAGTGCACGTATGGGCAGAGGTTTTGATAGCTAAAATATGATAGGAGAGGCCATAACTTTCTTTCTTTTTTAATAAAGTAGCTTTGCTTGTGCATGCAATAGGAAAGCTGAATATTTACCATAAATCTGCACTGTTAAGCAGTCCAAGCATCTAATTAGTGGAAACATTAAAGAATTTTAAATTTTAATGCTGGTACAATTATTTATGGTTTTTTATGGTTTTTTAAAACCTAATTACTATTTGAACAAAAAAATGATTAGTGTTTGTTACGATAGAGTTTGATTTTGTACTACAACAAAAAGTTATCAAGATTTAGGATTTGTTTGGGACGGTTTTTTTCTTGCTTCTTAAAGCGGTTTTTTAGTACAAAAATTAAATTTTTTGTACTAAAAATCTGCTTTAAGAAGCAAGAAAAAAGCCGTCTCAAATGAAGGCTTCGTTTGTGACGGCTTTCTTCCTCCTCCTTAAATTGTCTTTCTAGTACAAAAATTAATTTTTTTGTACTAAAAAGATGTTTTAAAAAAGCCGTTCCAAACGAAGCCTTGGGACGACTTTTTAATTGCTTTCTAAAACGGAGTTTTAGTACAAACTTTTTTATTTTTGTACTAAAACTCCATTTTAGAAAGCAATAAAAAAGCCATCCCAAACGAAGCCTTAGTCTTTATTTGGGACAGCTATCTTATTGCTTCTTAAAGCAGCTTTAAAAAGTAGTGAAAAAGTCGTCCTAAATTAATTCCAGGTTAATTTCATTGTAAGTTGATCGTTATTTACAAGTTTTTTATTAAAGATATTTTTGGAGTTTTTAATTGTATTTCTACTATCCGAAATTTTCTTTTTATAAAGAGGGCCGATCATCTTATATTTATATTCATGAAATTACGATTACATGCAATTCTTCTCAATGAAACTATATTGAAATCGGCCATGACAATCAACATGACATTATCATCAATTTGATGAACTTGTATAAACTTCTAATTTATTTTAATAATTTGTTATTAAAACATTACTAAATGACTTCGTGTGTATTATTTTGCTCTTATTATTAGGTTATCTTGAGCCACATTGATCCCTTAACAGAGCTACAGCTACTGGGAATAAGCAAATTGCAACATTCTGCACAAGAGACTGAAGAGGCCCTCAGCCAAGGACTTGAAGCCCTCTATCAATCTCTGGCCGACACCATCGTCTCCAATAATTTTATCTTCACGTCGAATATGGCCAATTACATGGGTCAGATGGCCATAGCTATGAACAAGCTCTCCACACTTGAGAGCTTCGTTAGACAAGTAAGTTCTAATCTTTCAATAATCTCTCAATAAAATAAGAGTTTACAGAGAAAAACGACTTGCTTATTTTATATTCTCCTAAAACATACAGATAACTATGATAGAATAGTTGACTATAACTATTAAAATAGTTATCGCTAAAAATAAAAAACTGTAATAGATTAGTAATTATCTACCACACCAAAGTTGGCCAGCCCTTTGTATATTAGTTACTAAATACCAACTTCGCAATATACTAACAGCGCATATTTGTGCTTTCCATGTCCTCACATTCAGCTAATATGCCTATTCTAATTTAATACTAATCAATGTGCATCAGTCTTACATTGGGCATTTGTTGAATAAGGCTGCAAGATAGTAAAAGATTGAAATTTTATAGCTTTATTAGGTGAACAACTCATATTAATTTTCATAAATTTTGTTTGACTTTGGATAAAATGTAAATTGTTTAGCAATAGAGAACAAGTCAACTTATATTGGATAAAAAAATTAAAAAAAAGGTAAAAAGTTTTGATTAACATTCTGAAGATTGAAAAATTATTCTGTGCGGATATTGGATGCCGTTCGGAGAAAAATCATACCACGCCAAGTTACCCTTTTTGCTATGTACCACGGCTGTATACCTGTTGTGTACCGGATGACTTCGTCTCCGAACTGTCCGGTGTCTACACAGAATAATTTCTCCTGAAGAAGGCTGTATGCTTAATCATAACTCCATAATTTGAAAATAAAATTTTGATTCACTTATATTAATTTAAATATTTTGATGGGGCAGAAGATTTTATTTTTTTAGTCTATGTATTGTTTTATAACTAAGTATGGTATTTAGTAGAATATATATGTGCTTAGATATCATAAGTTCAATGTGTGATTACAGGCTGACAACTTAAGGCTGGAAACACTTCATCGGCTCTATGAAATATTAACGGTACGCCAGAGTGCAAAGTGCTTATTGGCCATTTCTGAATACTTTCATCGTCTCCGAGCTCTAAGTTCCCTTTGGCTTTCTCGCCCAAGGCATGAGTAATGCTTATATGAAATATGAAAGAAACAGAATTTAAGGAGAGTTATCACCATATAAAGTGGCTTCTTTTTTATCTGATTGGTATAGCTTTGCTTGTATTTTACTTAGATGCATAAATGCTAATAAAATCTTTAATAATACTTAAAGTTATCAGCTTCTCCTCAAAGTTCATGATGCAAAAATTAAGG
Organism: Dendrobium catenatum; assembly: GCF_001605985.2. NCBI lineage: Eukaryota > Viridiplantae > Streptophyta > Magnoliopsida > Asparagales > Orchidaceae > Dendrobium > Dendrobium catenatum. The sequence continues at coordinate 73,293 of NW_021318937.1, forward strand.
GTTAAAGATGCACAAATATACAAACATTTTATCAATAAAAAATATAGATTACATTAATTCAGATCGATTTATTATAAAGAAGTTAATGATATTATTTTTAAAAGACCTTCTTTTTCATAGCTTCTGAAAGGAGTACATAATGGCTCCTACCCTAGGCAAATTATTGCATCCGGTCACCAGACTCGGAGATAGGTCCGGATATTAATAAAATATTATTTTAAATTAAGCGAAGGTAAAGCGTAGGTAAAGAGCAGGTAAAGTGCAGGTAAAACACATGTAAAACGCAGGTCAAAGCACAGTCAAAAACGCAGTCAAAGCGCAATTAAAGCGTAAGTCAAAAGCGTAGATGACGTGACGAATTTTTATTGGATGTCCGAACCTATTTTCCGTGTCCGGTGACCGGATGCATTAATTTGCCCCTACCATAACCTTTTGTATATTTTTAACAGTACTGTACTAATATATTTAGTCCTTATTTTCCAATAAAGTGTAATACGGCTATTTTTTAATGACAGAAAGTCCATTACAATCAATATTGATTTGAATAATATTTAAACAAAGATCAAAATGTATTCTAAGAAGGTCTGGGTGAATATTGAAACCTTGTTCGAATTGCGTTCAAACCAAATTCCTTGAAGGTTTGAATATGATTTTGACAAGGAAGAATTAATACGGTTTAAACAATAATCAAATAAAGGGAATAACACAATAGGTTATAAGATTGATATAACATAGTGAGTACAATTACAAAAATAAACTATAAGAAATATATGACAATATTCATAACACAGTAAAATGTAATTTAAGAGAGATTATACAACAGCAATTAAATAAAGTGCAGTTCAATTGTAAAATTTAAGACTTGTATGCAATTAAATATAACTTTTTGAAAAAATTTCTTAAATATTAGGTCATGAGATCACAAGTTTCAGCACTTGATATTAAGGTTCGACTAATTTAAAAACTCATTCATTTTCTTGTACCAATAGATTAATTTTAACTATGCCACAAACAACCCTCCTTGCTATTATTAATTTACACTACAAGAAAATGGCACATTACCGACGAATTTTTCCGGCGGCTTTCCGACAAATTTTCGGCTGCTTATGATGAAATATGCCCGATTTTTTTTTTTTTTTGGAAATTTTTTTTTTTTTTGGAAATTTTTTGGCAAAATTTCTAGCGGCCTTCCGGGTTGCTTTTCCTTATTATATTTTAAATTAAAAAAAATGTGATTGTTTTAGAACTTTTGCCCTTCTAAGAAACTAATTGGGGCTTTCACTACAGGAAATTCTTCAAATACTGGAGGCCTGTACCAGCAATTGTTTAGCCGCCGGTACTAACGGCGGTTTACCCAGCGGTTAGGCCGTCGGTTAATACCGGCGATAAAACCGGCCGTTTGGCAAGTTTTTGTCGCCGGAAATAGGAGCGGTCACAAAACCGCCGGCCCTTAAACTTACCGGCGCTATACCGGCGGCAAAAAACCGCCGGTGTTAAGTAATTTTAATACCGGCGGTTTGAACCGTCGGTAAAAGCTCTAAAATGAATCAGCCCGAGCCTCCCATTTCATTTCATCTCGTGCTCTCTCTCTCTCTTTGGCTGCGCTCGCCCCCTCTCCTCTGCCCGCCCTCTCCCGCAACCGAGAAAATTTAGGCCACCGATGAGCTGTTTCCGGCCACCGACGAGGTCCCTCTGGCCGTCGACGAACTCCCCACTACAAGGTCGAAGTTCTCTCCCAACTCCCATGCGCGACGCCGCCTCCAAGGTGAGTGTTTTTAATTTTTTTAAAAGTTTTTTGTTATTACAGTTGGTTTACATCAAGGAACCAGTCTAAGCCCATATCTTTTTGCTTTAGTCATGGATGTTCTCAGTAGACATTTGTTAGAGGATGTACCAGTCTAAGCCCATATCTTTTTACTTGTAGAGTAGTGTTAGTGTTGAATTGTTTGTATCATTCACTTGCATTAGTAAAATTTGGTTTTCTTTACTTACAATGTTATCCTTTGTTTTATGTTTCATTTTTTTTAATAAATTAAAAAGAAAAAATGGCTTATTTGAATTGTTTCACAATAATGTTTGCCATCATAAAAAATCAGGAGATCGATTGTTGCAAATCTTAACCCAAGCGCTAATATTTTGAGGATAACAAATATTATTTTTCCTTGACTATTACTATTAATGCATATCTATTTTATGTGCCTAGATCACTAGCCTTTTAGGTCCACAAGTTTTCTTTGAACATCAATCAGCTCAAGATCAGGTAGACTAGGATTGAGTTAGTCTACAATTTCTATTTCAATGTATCTTTTACCTTTTCTTGAGTCAAATGTATTTTAGGGGATCTTAAAGCTAAGTAACCTTACACACACACTTATGGGAAAAAATTTAGTGAGTTAGGTTTTTTTTTTTTTTAATTTTTGATCATATCATACGGTACAATTTGAAAATCATCCTGGATGATCCCTCAAAAATAGAAACCCTAATTAGAGCATTTGGGTCATGTTAACTTGCTTAAGCAAATCATCCTGAATGATACTCCCATCATCATGGAAATTATATAGGATGATCCCATATCGTCCAAGACGATTCATTACAATCATGCCTAAATTAGTCAGTTGATTAAGAAAATTAATTAAGGTTAGATTGATAGATCATATCATCCAGGACAATTACAAGACCATCTTGGATGATCTATAAGAGAAACCTTAGTCTTCTCCTGAATCACCTGAACGTGCCGAACTATCTACTGGATAATCAGTTATACTTCTTCATCGTCTAGATAATTTTCCTGGATGACTCAATCTATCTATTGCATGATAATAATTGGTTTTAAACTAATCATATAAGCAGATCCAAACATCATTCTGGACGATCAGTTATGTTTCTTCATCATCTAATATGTATCTCCTAGATGTCCTGAACTATCTACTAGACTATATATATGATTTTGAACTATTCGTATAAGATGATGTCTATATAGTCTTGGATGATCAGAATAAATTATGTCTTCTAATTATACATCACACCCATATCATCCTAGTTAGAAGGACTAAAATATACTAATCGTCCTGGATGATCTTTAAAGGCATGTTACAAATTAAGGCCATTTTTAAGGACTTATTTATAAGATCTCTTATTTGTTAATGAGAGTATCTTTTGCTATTGTCCTGACCTAAGAGATCTTAGAGAAGGAGAGGGAGAGCTTGGGATAAAGAAAGAGAATATTGTGAGGGGGAGTTTGTGAGGTGTTCATAAAGGTTTCTCCAAGCAAGGATTTGAGCCATCTTCTCCATTCATAATCCTTGGCTCCTTAGTAGCTCTAGGGAGTTCTTCGTAAGTATTAGATCAAGTTTCTCTGCCTACTTTAGGAGGAAGCAAAATGAGTCCAAGTTCTTTGCCTCACTGGGGTTGGTGAAAAGGAGTTTATAAAGCCTTCTCTACCTTGATATGGGCGCAAAAGGAGAGTAATTGTGTTTTAATGCAATATTTTGAGGAAAGGCTCTGGGTAGTGGATGTAGGTTAAGTTGACCGAACTACTATAAAATCTGGTGCATTCTTTCTATTTTATTCTTGCACTTTATTTTTATCATTTTAATTATTGTGGTTTATTGTGTTTGTTTTAAATTATTCAAAAAAAAAATAATAATAAAACTACCAATGCATCCCCGCCCATCCTCTTGGTTAGCCTAGAGCTAGTTCAAAAAGGCTTAACAATCCTAACAAACTTTTAGAGGTCATTTGGTAATCCAAATAAAAATTCTTAAATCATCTTCTAAATAAAAACATGAATGGAGATTTTAGGTTTCTTCTTTGTCCTTCCTCTTTAGTTGATAGTTGGTGATCTTTCTTAGTTTTATCTATATTTTTTAGAGTTTGAATCTTCTTTTCCCATTTTCTTTACTTTAGGGCTTCTTTCCCCTTATTTTTATATTCATTTTTACCTTTTTAATAATGGAGCCCCCACCTAACCCATCGGGTAAAATGATCACTAATTATTTTATCAAAAAAAAAAAAAGGTTTCTTAATTTTTTTTGGAATTGTTCCTAATTTTGTTTCTTGATCTCTTAAGGATGTTATCTCAGGGAATTCAACCTTGAATTCCCTAGTTATCTCTGTTAAGCAGTCATCCTTTAATGCGGCTCCTGCGATTTTTTATTCCTTATAAGGATGTGGTGAAGCTTGCTTCTCCTTTCCAATTCAATTTAATTGGTAAATTTTCTCTAAGGTGATCGAACTTGGATGCAATCTATATATTTTTTTGCTAATTTGAACCTATCTAGATTATTCTCCATTGATTTACTAGACCCTCATCATGTTTCGATTCAGTTTTCGAATGATCTGGATTATAGTCAAGTTTTTGCTAGATGCTCTTATAACATAAGTAATTGTCAAACACATTTGCTTAAATGAACTCCTTTCTTTTATATTAAAGAGGAGTCCCTTATCGTACCTATTTGGATTTCCTTTCCTCTTCTTCATTTACATTTATTTAATAATATTGTTCTTCATTGTTTGATCATCTACTTCAAATTAACCAATCTATTGCATCCAAAACTGGACCTTCAATGGCTCGTATTTTAGTAGAAGTGGATATATCTAAGAAACATCTAAGAGAAGTCTTGTTGGGATCTAAATCTCTTGGGTATATGCAACAAGTTGAATTTTAAAATGTTTATGATTTCTATATGCATTGCAAAATTCATGGTCACCATATGATTTTTTTTTTTTTTTGCATCGTACTTTAAAAAAAATTATCCTCAAGCTATTGAGGTGGAAGAGATTTAAGGTAGGACAGACTTCCAATCTGATGTTTATCATGGGGAAAAAATGTTAATGCCACTACCAACTTGAATCTGACCCCTCTTCCAGCTGATGTGTTAAAGGAAACATACATTGCTATTTTGCCTATTAATGTTAACAATGATTTGAATTTTACTCATAATATTGATTTGTTATATGAAGATTGAGCTGAACTTGAACTCATGGGATCTAACATCTAACTACAACATATTGATTATCTTGCATAAAAAATGGGAGATCCTACTGGATTTCAGGTTGATGAGTTTGGTAATTTAGATAATTTACAGGAACAAAAATTATCTTAGATAATATGCAATATGAATAAGGAGCTTTCTCAATTATCTAATTTTTTTGCAAGTATGGATCAAAATATCTTTTTGAATACTAAAATTGCTAGACCTTCTAATATTATGAGAATTAATACTAGTGAAGATGGTGAAATACTTCTTGATTCTTCTAATGTTGTTACTATTCATGATCTTAATGGTATTATTTATAGAACTCAGGTGAATGATTTTTAACTAATGTCTGTACGCCTGATAATAATGGGGACAATATGATGGACGACGAGGGTTTTACCAAGGTTCGTAGAAAGAAAAAAAATTGAAAAACATATTCATTTTATTTTTAATATTTAGGGTTATGCTCTATCATTCCATAGAGCCCTTATATGTAACTAAAAAATAGATTTACTATGAATTTTCATTGTTTTTTGTCTATTTAATGCATTTAAACATCCAACTAAGTAATGATCAGTGGCGGCATAAAGATTGGTTGTGGCGTTACCATGTATCGCTTATGTGTTGGCCTATTGAAATAGTGGTAATTAGTAGTTAAATAGGTATGCATAGTTCCACAATGCCAATCATGCATGGTTTTAATTTGATTGCTAAGATTTGGTCATATGAGTAATGGTCTATCCTGCGGTTCAAAATAGATAGATATGATGTTCTGTCTGAAAAAAACTTTGCCATGAGCACAAAATAGATGTTCCAAATTTAATCATCTTCCATAGGACATATTTTCTCAAGGAACTTTCTTTTGTCTATTATTGAGTATTTAATGAACCAAACATCACAAATCTTGTGAGATTAATTTAATAATTTAACCTTTCATTATATAAAGTTTGAGAGGTTTATATAGAAGATCATAGAAGTTATTTGAAATCCTAATTTTAAGATTAGAGAATGATATTTACCTTTATAGAAGTCTCAAAGGGATTTCTTGAGCTTGTTTTGTGTCTTTAGCTCCTTGGGAAAAACTTCTTTGAAGAAACCATATCTGGAGGATGTTTGGATTAGGAGTTAAAAATTCTTAAACGATGAAGCTTTAGGTCCCCCATAGATCTCCTCACTAGCGAGCTTCTAAGCCCTAAAAAAGAGTGGGAAAGGAAGGGATTCTTTAGAAGTGAAATGAAAGAAACAAGGTAGATCTTGGGAGGCTCCATACATGGATTATTTCTTTAATGAAGTTTCTAGGTTTACCCTCTTCCAAGCCATATAGGCTAATCCAAGGGCTGTGATGCTTAGAGCTTTTGCTTGGATGAATGCTAAGTGTCTTAGATAGTTAGGGAGCAAAAGAATTGCCTATAAATCTTAAAAGTGATGGGTTATCTTTTTACATGGAGGGGACTACTAGCTTGATTTAGGATAAACTAAGGGTTGAGGTAGTTTAAGATTGTTTAGGCATTTAATGGAAAAAATTTGTTTGATCAAAACTAGCTGGCAAAGTAAGCTTATGTGATTTTTCATGTGGATTTGACCTATTTGAAGAATATAAGTTTCTAGGCTTTGTTGACCAGTTAACCAATCAAAGATTACTAGATGGACTCCTTAGTGGCTATTTGGGTTTAATGCATTAGGCTTAGAGCTTAAATTTGGAAATTTATTTTTCATGAATTTATCCTATTTTAACTAGGTTGACCGATTCAACTTGATCAAAAAATTATTATTTTTTTTTTGGAAATTTTGGGGCCTAAGCCCATTCCAATGCTAAAAGAAATTTTGGAGCGAAAGTGAATTCTAAAAAGCACTAGTGTTTCGTGAGCTCCGCTAGGGTTTTCCCTTTTCCTACGTTGCTTCCACCGCCGCCTCCTCGGCCGGAGGCCTCCACCATGGCTGACCCCAGTTTTCCACCTCTCCCCTCTACATCCACTTCCTCCCCTCCGCCTTTACCCACTGTTCTTCCCCTCTGGAAGAATCTCATAACCACTACGCCTAAAATCTCCTCTGATTTTTCTCACTCCCTCTCCTTTGTCCCAACCCAAAATTTCACGGCCAACTGTACGGCTGATCAGTTCGTTGCTGGAGCCCCAGAATGGTCTCTCTCGTTGGTTGGCTACTCCATCGGGAAGCGGCCGTTCTACGAATCCCTTCTTACGACCATCACGAAGACCTGGCAGCTCAAAGGTGATATCTCTCTGCTCACCATGGATGAAGGCTTCTTCTTGCTCAAATTTACTGCCATCGAAGACTATGAACATGCATGGACTGGCGGCCCGTGGTTCTTTTTCGGCAAGCCATTCATTTTGCAGAAATGGAGTCCGGATTTTGTTCCCAAGCGTGAGGAATTTCCTTCTATTCCACTGTGGATTAAAATTATAAACTTGCCTCTATCACTCTGGACTCCGGAAGGTATTTCTAAACTTGCTAGTTGTGTCGGAATTCCTATCGCAGTTGATGCTCTAAGGACGGCTAAAACCCGTCTGACTTTTGCAAGAGTGTGTGCTCAAGTTACTAGCAACTCTCCGTTCCATGAGAAAATCTTCTATTGTGTTGATGGAAAATCTTCTCCTTTACGTGTCCAATACGACTGGAAGCCTGAGCGTTGTTCTCAGTGCGGCTCAATCATGCACCCTCCCACTCTTTGCCCCAAAGATCCTATCATAAAACCAACTGCCATCCTTAATCCCAGGGGTAGGAGTTCAAGTTGAAAGCTGCGACCCTCTCCTCCTCCTAGGCTGACAATTCCCAAGCATCCCCCCATTGCCAAAATTCTTCCTAACAGTGCCCTTAACACCCAAACACCAAATCTTACTCTAACCCAAACTCCTTCTGCTGGCCCTTCGATACCAAATCTCAACTCTCATTCTAGAGAGGTTCAGGACCCCACCGTCTTGCTTCCCTCATTACAAGGACCCCCACCAATAAACACTTCAAACAAGTTTCAAACTTAATTTGACCAAGATAAATCCGATGAAATGCTTCATCATGCTTCAACACATACTCATTCCCTAACTCCACCTAAAAACAATCCCCTAGTCAATACTACCCAAAACCAAAACAGCCCACCCCAGACTTCACCCCGTAATCATCAACCAAATATTCCCTCAATCTCAACTGAGACTTCCAGATCCACCTCAAACACTCCAAAAGCCCGAAACACTATCAATCAAAACCAAAAGCAAACTAGAGGCAAGCAATCCAAAAAGGCCTCTACACCCAACCACAAATAATAATGTCCTTACCCAACATTGCAGCTTGGAATATACGTGGGTTCAACAACCCGGACAAAGTGAACAACTGCAAACTCCTTGCCCGTACTCACAATCTTTACCTCCTCTTTATTTTGGAAGCCAAAATCTCTGCCCCCAATCTCTCTAACCCCTGGTTTCTAGCTCAGCACCAAAATTTTCCTTTGGAAGGAACCTGTGATAATTTTTTGTATTCCAACCCAGGTCGTATCTGGGTAAAATGGAATAAGAATGCCGTTAACTTTACTCCTCTTCGTATGACTAATCAACTCATTCATGGTTTTATTAGTACTTCTGCTAATACTGTTTGTGCCATTACTGCTATTTATGCGAGCAACTCTCACTCTGAGAGACAAACTTTATGGAGAAACTTGCAAGACATTGCTGGTACCATTAACACCCCTTGGGATGTTATTGGTGACTTTAACTGTTGCCGTAACTTGGGTGATAAAGCTGGAGGTGTGGCTCTTTCTGCCTCCAAACTGGGTGATTTCAATAGTATGGTTTTCAATACCGGGACCCAAGAACTTTCATCTGGTGGTCACTTCTACACTTGTTACAACCAACAACACTTCAATCCCATACACATTAAACTCGACCGGGTCCTTGTTAATGACCAATGGCTTGCCTCTTTTCCTAACTCTTTCTATAGAGTTGCCGATCCGGATTGCTCTGACCATACCCCTCTTATTCTGGTTAACTCCAATGATTACAGTCGTGGGCACCGCTTCCTTTACAAAAATTACTATGCCAGGATCCCAGAATTTTGGAGTTGTCTTGTGGAAGCCTTTTCTCTCCCCAATATGAGCATCCCATTAAGTTCCTTCAATTTCAAGCTTAAGACTCTCAAAAATATCATGAAGCAAAAGCATTGGTCTAATGCCAATCATTACCAAGATGAGATCGATTCTCTTAAAGCTCTTCAACACTCTGTGAATACTCAGCTTCAACTTGACCCTTTAAATCTTCAGCTCAATGGCAGTCTTAACTTTATCAACAACAAGCTAGCTATTTCCCATGCAAATTTAACCTCTTGGATCACCCAACGTGCTAAGGTGAAATGGCTCACTCATGGGGAAGACGATCTGAAGTTCCTTTACTCGAAAATTAATATCTCCAAAAACTACAATCAGATCAAGCAAATCACCAACGAGCATGGGACCTTCTATACTCAACCTGAGATTGCCAATGTCTTCATCAATCACTACAAAAATCTTTTCAATTCTCCCAGTGTTAGTGACTTGGATCACTCTACCTTTGATTTCCCTCCTGGGAACATCATCCCCAATCATCTGATTTCTTCTCTGATTGTTCCGATTTCTAATGATGAAATCAAGAGTATTGTGTTTGCTGGAAACTCCATTTCTGCACCAGGACCTGATGGATTTACTTTTGACTTTTATAGAGCCACTTGGGTGGTCATTCAAAATCAACTTTGCAGAGCAGTGACTTCCTTCTTTAACACTGGGTTTATGCCGAATCAAATCAAAGCCACTGCCATTGCTCTTATCCCTAAGCACCCCCATGCTAGCAATGTTAAAGATTTCAGACCTATTGCTCTCTGCAATGTCATCTACAAGATCATTGCCAAAATTTTAGCTAATAGAATGAAAGAGGTCTTGCCATTTATTATTCATCCTAGCCAAAGTGGATTTATTCACAAGAGAATTATCTTCGATAACATTCTCTTAGCTTCTGATATTCTTGGCTCTTTTAATCTCAGTGCTAAGAACAATTACTTTTGTGCTTAATATGACATTACTAAAGCCTTTGACATGGTTTCGAGAGATTTCCTCTATAGTAGGCTGGAAGCTAAAGGTTTTCCTAACTTATTCATTTCTTGGATCAAGGCGTGTACCACTGATGTTCACTTCTCTATTTGTATTAATGGGGTGCTCGAAGGTTATTTCAACTCTACCAATGGCATTAGGCAAGGATGCCCCCTATCCCCTTACCTCTTTAGTATTATCATGGATGGTTTATCTGCTAAATTGGATTTGGCCTCTTCCAACAAACTTTACAAAGGTATTTCTGCTGGGGATTGTGAGGTCTCCCACCTCATGTTTGCTGATGACTTACTGATCTTTGGATCTGCTTCCATTTCAAATGCTGTCACTCTTAACACTACTCTTATGGAGTTTGCGGCAGTCTCTGGTCTGAGTGTGAATCCACTAAAAAGCTCTATCCTAATTTCAAAAAATTCTCATGTTGCTGGGGAGATTTGTAATATCTTGAAAATTTAAGAGTCACAATCCCCTATTAAATACTTGGGCTTGCCTATTTTTTATAAAAAGCTGAAAACGATTGACTTTCAGCCCTTGATCCAAAAAATTACATCTCTATTAGAGGGTTGGAAAGCCAAAACTCTTTCTTTTCCTGGGAGAATACAATTTATAAAATATACTATTAGCAACACCCTTGCCTACTGGATTCCTGGCTCCATTATACCCAAGGGTTGCCGTAAACTGCTTGCTAGGCTTTGTGCTAGATTCACCTTCTTTGGAAACATAAATCAGAGAAAGCTGGCTACTGTTTCCTGGAAAGTTACTTGCTATCCTAAGATTTATGGGGGTCTGGGTATTCCCTCGATTGACTCTCTCTACCACAGCTATGCCTGCACTACTATTTGGAGGTTCTTAAACTCTAATTCTCTTCTTTTTTCTTGGTGGAGAGCTAAATATAGATCTTTGTGGAATCATTTGTCGATCAAAAAATCTCTTTACTGGGAGCTAATGTGCAAGAAAGCTATTGAGATTAAAGACTGTATCATTTTCTCTGTAAATGCTAGCAGTAACTTATCTGCCATTTGGGATCCCTGGTGCGGGGGTCATTCCATTGCTGAATATCTTGAAAATTTCAACCCCATTTCCTACTATTCTCATCTGTTTCACTGGAAAGTCTCGCAACTTATTCAGAATGGCAATTGGCACATTCCCAACTATATTGACCGCCATATTGCCACCATTATTAATTTGGTTAGCATCGACTCTACGCAGGAAAATCATTTCTGGAAGGATACTCAATACCCAAAATTTGTTGATTTTAACATGCAGTTATTTATTGGCAAGCATAAAGTTCCTTGGTTCAATTTCATCTGGCATAAAAAGGCAGCTATTCGTTACTCTGCTTACGCTTGGCTGGCCTTTAGGGGCGGGTTAAAAACTGCTGATATGCTTGCTGCCCGTGGTATCATTGTACCTAATAGATGTTGTTTCTGCAATGTAGACCTCGAAACTATTACTCATCTATTTTTTGAATGCAGCTATACCTTTAATATTGCTAAATCTCTGCTTCCTTGGCTGCATAATCTTTTTATGAGACCTAACATTTACCAGTTATATGATAGTATTTTGGAGCAAGGTTTTAAGTCTAATACCAGAAATTACTATCTCCTCACTGCTTCTACTATGATCTACTTTATTTGGAGAGCGAGAAATGATAGGTTATTTGGTGGTAATGTGGATTGCAATGTCACGATTTCTGCTAAAATGCGGAAAGCTGTTATGTTTAAAACACATGACTGGATGACTGCTGAATTTTTTCAGCCGCACCTTCGATGGTCCCTGCGGCAACCAGGGGCAATGCTCACGTACAGACCAATTCGTTTTTGACCCTTCGAGCATTGAGCTTATTCTGAGTCCTTGCCTTTTGGCTTACTTTTTTGATCCTTTTGATTTGTATTTTCCTTTTTTAGAATCCATGATCTCATTTTGTTGTTTGAGATTTTGGATTATAGCTTTTGCTTTCAAAAAATTATTTTGTTCTCTCTGACTCTCGGTATGTTTAAAAAGCCATCTCTCTCTAGCATCTCTTTGCTGTGATGCGCAAAAAGCTAAAAAAAATGTTAAGAAAATAATATTTGCTCTTTCTATCTCCTATTTTTATTTTTATATCATTTTTTTTTCAAAAAATTGATTAGTTCGATGTTTTAAAAAAAATGGTAAATTAAATTAATTTTTTTTAGAACTAAGTAATACGATTTTGTTTGATTTTAAATAATTTTGATATTTAAAAAAAAAATTCATATATTTTGTGTTTATTTATTTTCACTCGAGTAAATTTTAATTTTTTATATGAACTAGTTTTTTAATTTATCTGATCATTCTCCGATGAGCATATTATATTTATTTAATCTCTAATCTATTTGAAATTTTTTAGAGAAGAGGGTTTTAAAAATTAAAATTTTGTATATTTTCGAGAGGACGATCAAAATTTTCGATTCAGAGAATGTAAAATATTTGCACATAAATTACAATATATTTATTAAAAATATTTTGTTATGTTGTTCAAATATGTTTATTCACTTTTAATTAATAATGTATCAACATGTTTTTTGAAATAGATATGAAGAGATACTTTAAAACAAAGGTTAAGTTCTTGAGAAAAATGTCTATTGTGTTCATACTAATACACATTTTAAATTTCTTAGTGTAGAAAATTTTGATGATTTATCGGTTGATGCTGGATTAAGAAAAAAGTTCATATTATCATCTTAATTATAGGGATACAGTGAGAAGAACAAACTTATTAAGAGGTCCTTGTCGGCCTCGAGATTATGAATTCCCATAAACACATATTTAAAATAAATTATGAAGGTTTAATCCTATATGGTTTAATGATTATAAAGCTTGGTTAGAATACAGTCTCATCAAAGATGCAGCTTATTGCTTATTTTTTTATCTTTATAGACCATAATAGGAGAGCAAGAAAGTGGTGATAGCTTTGACACAAAAGGATTTCGAAATTGAAAAAAAAAAAGAGGATAGATTCCAAGTACATGTAGTATGAAAAAGGTTGAGGGTTCTTTTTAGTGTTGATAATTTGCGCCCCCACATAAAAAAATTCCTGGCTCCGCCATTGGGGTCAAAGACTAGTTAAGGCATTAGCATGAGTTACCAGTGTTAATATTTTTTATATGTAAAGCTCTAAATGGTATGATTTAAATAATGATTGAAGTTAAATTACATAGTGCAGTGAACTAAGCTTGTTGATTATGATTTATGATTTTGTTGTTTAGTTTACCTTAGACAGAAATGATGTCAACAATAATGAATACAAATTCCCCTTATCATGAATCACAAATTAAAGCCTATCATATAATGTAACTTGTATCGTATAATATGCCCTATTATGATTATTTTATATAAAATTTTGTTAAATATTTATTTTTGACATAAACCTCTCGTATGTATTTATGTATGTGCATGTTGTCTTTTAGGCTCTATATTTGAACATATATAAATAGGACATAATATATATATATAGCTAATTCTACATTTGATTTACTCTATATAGCTTGATTTTCTTGACTTAATGATTTATTAAATTTCAATATTCTTCATTGGCTTATTTTGCCCTCTTGAGCTGTAAACTTTTTCTTGTTCTTATATGCTTTCCTTAGAGTGTACATAAGATTAAAATTCCTCTTTTAATGTCTCATCAAGGTTAACACTCAAAACTTACACTTAGACATGCCAATATAAATAGGTCAATCAAATTATATTTTTATCATCAAAATATTATAATAATGCTCTGGATCCTTGGAGTTAACAATCTTTTTTATTTATTGTGAAAAATATACCGGGGTATGTATAAAACTACTTGGATTTTAACTAACCCCTCCAAATTTATGTCTTCCTAAAATTTTAAAGATAGTTATAGATAATAGAACATGATAATAAAGAATAATTAAGTTACACTAAATTTTCATATTAAAAGAGCCCAACGAAAACTTACTATCCACTTTGAGGTCAGCATGCCACTCTCGATGTCATATGTCACAATGATGTATCCACTTCACTGCATCATAAAAGAGTAAGCTATCCTTTATAGCTTTTATTTGAGTTAGAATAGGTTGAACTACTTTGTATTTAGCTAAAGGGAGAAATTTGCTTAACTAGGCCAATCATATTTTTTTTAAGTGTTTCACTTATAACTAAGTAAAATTTATCAAATTTAGCTAGGCTAGCGTAGGTCCAAGGTTCATAAAGAGACCAACATATTTTAATTTAAGTAATTTTTAGAGCGAGAGATTACATTTAATTTGGATAAGTGAACTATTCAAGGATTTGGCTCTATATTTATAATCAACTACTTAATTATGCTATGTATATGGGCTTGAAATATGAGTTTGATTCAAGCAAGTTGGTCAAAGCTCTTAAGTTCGTGAATAGAAGAACACTTAATTCATTAGGCCTAGTTAGTATTTGTATGATTTAGGTGAGTTAAACTTAAGGATTATTTAAGGTTAAAATAATTTGAATCCAATAGTTTAAACTTAAATTGCTTAATACTTAACCTATAGCTTTAGGTTTAATAATACTTTAGATGTGTTTTGAGGCTTACAGTTCTAAGATAAGGGTATTAAATCCAAGGATTGTGACTAATATATGTAGATATAGCTTCACTATCAAAAGTCAAGAACGCTAAGGCTTCTTTTGCCCTAGCCGTCTCCCTCTATCTCTGGAGATATTTGTGTGATTCGAGCTTCCTTGGTTCTTCCGTGGTTCTTCTTCAGTTTTGCCCTAATTTTTAGATCACTGGTTTGGTTCCCGTTTCGACTTTCTCTGGGGGGATTCAGCCTTTGGCCGCTCTCTTCTCCACGATGAGATCGGTTTGCCCTCTACTATCCTAGACGTTTGGGGTGCTTCTCCCTCTGGATCCATTGCTACATCGAAAAGTTAGTTGATGGTAAATCTGTATCTTCTTCTTATTCTTTTCGTGATGTTTTAGTGGGATCGGCTTCTCCACAAAACCCTACCTTGTCGTTTACTAAATCTACGGTTAAAGGTATTCCAGCTATACTAATGTCCGATGATGATATCCTTAAACTTGCTTTACCTTACTAGTTCACTCTTATTGGGAAGTTCACTATTCGCAGACCTAATCTAGATGCTATTCGGAATTTTTTGGGTAAAATTAAACTTTATGGTAATTTCTCTATTGGTATGTTAGATGCGCGGCATGTTTCCATTCAGCTATCTAACGATCTTGACTACAGTAGGGTTTTTGCTAGACGCTCTTATTATATTCTTAACTGCCAAATGAGACTTCTTAAATGGACTCCTTTCTTTGATGTTAAGGAAGAGTCTCCGATTTTACCCATATGGATCTCCTTTTCGAATTTGCGACTACATTTTTTTAATGCTCATGTTTTACATGCTCTTGGCTCGATCTTTGGTAGGCCACTCCAAATCGATCAAGCTACAGCGTCTCGATCCTGATTTTCTGTAGCTAGGATTTTGGTTGAACTTGACATAACCAAAAAACATCCGAGAGTAGGTTTGGATTGGTTTTGAAAATGCGGGTTATTTACAAAAAGTTGATTTTGAGAACATTCCTGATTTCTGCTTACACTGTAAAATTCATGGTCATGCGGATGCTGATTGCTTTGTAGTGCATCCCCAACTTAGAAATAACATTAAGGTCTCAAAAAATTTGGTGGAACTTGTCATGCCCAAGCAAAATATGAATCCTAGCTCTAACTCTTCGAAAGAGAATGGTTCCTTTAAACATGTTGAGGATCCCATACTTGGTAAAGATGACATAGATGGTCTTTCTTTAGATTCTTCCATAAGAATTTGTGGTGAAGTGCAGAAGAATGAGACTATAGGAGAGCAAAGTGATGGTATGGAACATAGTAAATTGAATGTTGAAGATAAAATGGAGGAAGTTTTAGACACGTTGAACATGGCTGTTAATTTAGAAAGGGCCCTAATCAATATTGGGGAAATTGGTGTGGAAAACTTGGAGATTGAGGAAGACAATATTAAACATAAGAAGAGTAACTTTGCTAGTGGGAGTGAAAGCACCACTTCGAATCATAAGCATGGCAATAGGTGTAGTACCGATGAGTTGGAGGAAGGGGAAGTGGGTAACATTGAAATATGGATTCTTATGGAAGAATTTAAGGATCCGACCAATTCTTTGTCACCATCCAAGGGGAAGAATAAATTCATTGAAGAAGGGAACAATCCTTACTCCAAAAAGGATGGCAAGAATACTAAAGGTATTTCTAATATTACCCCAAGAATCACTAGATCTTCTACCCAATCCGCCAATGGTTAAAGCCCTCTTATGGAATATTAGGGGTGTGGCTGGTTCTCTATCTAAGGATAGAGTCAAGAATCTGTGTAGAATTCATGATATTCAATTACTTGTTTTAACTGAACCTTTTAGGGGGGTGACTTTAATTGTATTACCAATGCTGATGAGCGGATTGGAGCAAACCTCCAAAATTTTACAATATGGACGATTTTAATGACATGATAAGGAATTGTAATTTACATGATATTGGTTTTTCTGGTAACATTAATTTTTTACTTGGAACAAAGAGACGATGTGGCAAAGACTTGATCATATTTTTTTCAATAATCATTGGATTAGTAATTTCCCCAACACTCACATTACTCATCTTACTCGTACCTTATCTGATCACTCTCCTTTTCTTTTAAGTATTTGTAACACCAATACAAATAGTTTTTTGCCTTTTAGATTTAAAAGTATGTGGCTTCTTGATGATTCCTTTTTTCAAAATGTGAAAGAGATTTGGGAGGTGCCTCTTGCCCCCTCAAATAATGTGCATGGGATGGTTAGATTTTGGTTTATACTTAAGAGACTTAAATAAAAGCTTACGTGGTGGAATAAATGTATCTTTAAAAATATTTTTTCTAATATATTGAAGGTGGAAGAAGATGTGGACAAAGCTGATATGATCTTTATGCATGATTCCTCCTCTGATAATTTGACTCTTCTTAACAATGCTAAAAGTGCAGAAAAAGGAAGAAGCTTTCTAGAGGCAAAAGGCTTCTTCGAAGTTCCTTGTTGAAGGTGATCGTAATACCTCTTATTTTCACAATATTGCTAATCATAATAAAATCAGTAGACATATTCTTAAGATCACTTTGCCTGATGGGGATGACATTGAGGACCCCAATTTAATTGCTTCCTCGGGAGCTAAATTTTTCTTCAAACTGTTTAATTCTAACTTTACTCCCAAACTTCATACTTATTTCTCTTTTATTCCTTCTCTTGTTTCTAAGGAGGATAATCTTTTGCTCACTAAGACTCCTTATGTTTAGGAGATTTGGGATAACTTAAATAGTTTGAACTCTTATTCTATTGCTGGCCCCGATGGTTTTACTAATAAATATTTCCAAAAATCTTGGGATATTATTAAAGAGTATCTTATTAATGCTGTTAGTGGTTCTCAGTATCCTAAATTTTTCACCACCACTTCTATTGCTCTCATTCCTAAAGCTCAAAATATTAATTATTGGAATGATTATTGGCCTATTAGTTTGTGTTCCTTTTTCAATAAACTGATTTCTAAAATCTTAATGGGGAGAATTGCTTTAATTTTTCCCAAAATTATTTCTTTGGAGCAATCTGGCTTTGTTAAAGGCAGATCTATATTTGATAACGTTTTACTTGCACGGGAATTAATTCATGATTTGGATAAGAAGGTTGTTGGTGGGAATATTATTTTTAAAATGGACATAACCAAAGCTTATGACAACCTTAATTGGGAATTTTTTTATGTTATTCTTAAGTTATTTGGGTTTAATTCTCAATTTATTAGCTTGATAAAAAATAGCATTGAATTTTGTTACTTTTCGATTATTATTAATGGAAAACCTCATGGCTTTTTTCGTTCCTCTTATGGGCTTAGAAAGGGTGAACCTTTATCTCCTCTTTTTATAATTGCTATGGAATTTCTTTCTCATGGTCTCAATCAACTTTTCAGAATGAATCTCGAGTTACATTTTCATACGGGTGGTGTTTTGCCTCGTACCCATTTGTGTTTTGCGGATGATTTCATTATCTTTTCCAATGGTTTTATTAAAATGACTTAAATGCTTTTCGATTTTCTTGAAAATTTTCATAACACTAGTGGTTTAACTTTTATCAAATCTAAAAGTTCTTTTTGTACTGCTAAATCTCTTTCTGCTTCTCGGATCCATAACATTGAAAGGAAAACTGGTTTAATTAATAAGTTCCTTCCTCTAAAATATTTGGGTACTCCTATGTTTAAAGATAGGAAACGCTCGTTCATATTTGATGATATTTTATCTACCATTTAGAAGAAATTAACCTCTTGGGCTTTCAATATTTTATCTTATGGTGGGATACTTGTTCTCATTAAGCATGTTCTTTGTTTTATTCCTATTTATTTGCTCCACACTTTGGTCCCGACTGTGAATGTTTCAAGGAGGTTGGAGGTTCTTTTCAATAAATTCCTTTGGGGTTCCAAGGAAGGTTCTAATTCTATTATTTGGGGTTCTTGGAAAAACTGTTATGGATCTTTGGAAGAGGGAAAACTTGGGTTTAAAACTATAAAAGATATGGATATTACTTTTAATCATAAATTTTGGTATAATTTTAGAGACAAAAAGAGTCTTTGGGCTAAATTTATGGTTACTAAATATTGTGGCATGAAGCATCCTTAAAATTGTTCTTTTAAACTTGGTGATTCCCCTAATTGGAAAAGATTATGCAACATCAAATGGGAAGCTGAGGAGTTAATTCAATGGGGCTTAGGTATTGGTAATATTCATTTTTGGCAAGATAAATGGTTAGGTAATTTTTCTATTGATAATCTCTTATATACTCGTTCCATTTCATATTGTAAAGTTAAGGAGTTTTATACTAATGAGAGTTGGAACCTTGATTTACTTTCTACTATGGTGCCTGATTTCATTATCAAGTTAATTTTGAAGATTACTATTCATTCGGAGATGATTGATTGTATCCAATCTAATTGTTATAATGATGGTAACTTCAGCACTATACATGTTTGGAAATTTATTAAGCATTCTTTGCCAAAAATTTTTATTAATGTGGCTTTCAGGCATGCTAGTATTCCCCTACTTATTCTTTTCTGATTTGGAGGATTTTACATAACTATGTTCCTGTGGACTCGATGCTTATTAAGAAAGATCTCTATATTGTTTCCAAGTGTCAATGCTGCTATCATACCAAAAATTTGCTCCATGTTTTTTTTCAAGGTCCCATTGCGATGAAAGTTTGGATTCACTTTGACGACTTGTTCAAAGTTTTATCCACCTTTCAAATTAATTCTATTACTGAGGTGTTTAGTGAATGGTTTACTAAACCTAAAGGCCACATTCGTAATATTCTTCCGGTCTTGATTTGTTGGTATATTTGGAACAGTAGAAATGCTTCTAAACATGAGAACGTCAAAATGGATGCGAGCACTATTATTACTAAAATTAAGCATAAAATTTATCAATTATTTGTTGTGAAGGTTTTAAAGCCTGACTCGTTCAAAGGTTACTATCATCTTTATGAGGAATTTGGTCTGAACTTCCCTACTACTATTGCTGTCTCGACCAATAGAATTATTTATTGGACTAAACCTATGGTGGGGTGTTTCAAACTCAATACGGATGGTGCTAGAAATATGACTAAAGTGAGGTGTGGTGGCATTATTAGGGATAATAAGGGTTTTTTCATTAAAGCCTATGCGGGCCCCTCTAATGCTATTAATGCTATTCAAGCCAAGTTGGACAGTCTTTTGTATGGCATTCAATTATATAATTCTCTTGGTATTAATAACCTTTGAGTGGAAGTGGATGCTATGCTCATTACTCATTACATTAATGGTCAATCTTCTGCCAATTTGGATAACTTTTATAGGCTTAGAGATACTAAACATTGCCTCTCTTACTTCCTCTAAAATTTCACATATTTTAAGAGAAGGGAATGCTGTTGCCGATTTTCTTGCTAAACGGGGTTGTAAATTAGTTAATTTTGTGGAGTATGGCGAACATAATCTTTCTAAAGAAGCTAAAGGTCTTGCTAGATTAGACCGTCTATGCTTTCCTTACATTCATCTGCATTAGTTTGGTTTGGCTTTCTGCTATTTTTTCTCATCTAGCCTGCTTCCCTTTTAATTTGCTTGGGCTGTTCTCTTTGGCTCCTGTTATTTAATTGGTATGGTGTTGATTATTACTCAGTCTTTGGTCGATTGGGTTTTTATTAATATTGCTATTTTTTTTCTGGAGTTTCCTATTTACGGGTTAGAGTTATGGTGTTTTGTATTGGCTGGTTGTTGATTACCTGTTCTGGAGGGATTTGTTTCTGTTTTGGTTTGTTGTTGAGCAGCATTTTGCTCTTATTCTTAATGTTGGCTGTTTGCTTGACTAGATTCATTACCTCCACTATTCAGAATAGCAGGTTTGGGGTGTTCTGCTTTTCTGGTGTTCATCCTTGTGGTTTGCTGCACATGGACAACGGGGTTGTTTCTTTTCAGGTTTCAGTTTTTGCTAGCCTGCATAATCAAAGTTTAATGGGTTGTGCTTGTGGTTTGGACAGGACTTTTTCCACAGTTATTGGGGATATTTTTATTTGGTTTATTTGTGTTATCTTAGCTAATCTTATTCTACTTTGGTTTGTGTCTGGTATGTCTGGTTTGTTCATGTTACTCGCTTGGAGATTTTGGCTTCAGCTTATTGATGTTGTCTACCGTCTAGGGTCTGGTTCTTTCATATATGCTATGGGAAATAATCTGTCTCGGCTTATATTGCTGCTCATTTCTGTTTGGTCTGGACGACCTTTCTCATTTCTGCGGGTGCAGTGGGTTAATTACTCATGACTGCATCTTTATTTGGGGCTTTTATGGTTCGATCCCCTGCATTGAGAATTCTGATTGGTATATGGGGATGAATCTGGAGATTATAAATACCTCTTTGCTTTATTTGCACATTCTTAAAGAGGTTAAGCAACATTGGCTTTGGATTAGCTGGAACGATGTTTTGTGTGACTGTTTTAACTATTATTTTTAGAATTTGTTTACTCCTTGGATGGGTTGGTGGGCCCATTATTGGAGTATCAATTGTTTATTTTACAACATGGCTGGTATTTATGGGATTAACAAAGGCTAACTTAACAACTTGCATAGTAACAAGCCGAAGTTTATTCATCCAGGGAGTTTAATATCAATATTCCAAACTTTCTCAATTCTACTTTAATCTACTTTGGGTTCTTTAATTTTTTGTTTAGTATTCTTGCAGGCCTTTTTTACAGGTTTTTGGAGCTTCGCGCTCATTTTGTGCAGTGTACGATAGCGATTGGAAGGGCTGTGCTGAAGGTGCTTTATATTCCCCTTTCTTTTTTTGTTCGTAGAATTTTATTAGGGTATTATGTTTTGTGGATTAGAAGGGAACTCCGGCTCTCAATTTTCTTTTTGAATTTGCTTGTAGCTCTTTAGAGCAGTAGTGAGTTGGAGGTCCCTTTAAGGACCTTGTACCTATTTCTTATATTAACTCGTAAGCCCGTCAGTGAGTTTTAACCAATATATATATATATATATATAGCCTATGGTTTATAGACCCATATAGAATTGAACTAGATCTACCAAATGCTTAGAAATTTTGGACGAAGTCAAGGGTGGACTAAAAAAAATAATACTTAGCAATTTTGGAATATTTTTTTAGAAATTAACCTTATTCTTAAAAGATTTCAAAAATTAGCAAACAATAGCTATTTTGTAACTTTGTTCTGCAATGCATTTTAGATGAATTTTATATGTATTTTTGAATTCTTAGGAAATTAATTAATACATTTAATTAATCCTAGGATTTGGAAATTTAATAAAAAGAGCTAATGAAATAAAAAAATTATGAAATTTAATCGATAGGCCTTTGAGATCCTATAGAACATTCTATGAGATTTTGATATTTTTATAGGAGTTTAACACAATTTCTTAAATATTAAAATATTATTAAACTTAATAAACATATACTTGAATAATTCAAATTACTTATAAATTAATCCTAGAATATGTAGAAATTTACTTTATGTTTTTCATTATTTCCAAGAAATCAATATGAATTTTTAAATTTTATGTTTCCATTTTAAATAAGTTTAAAAAATTTACACAATCAACATCAGTGACCGTGCTATGCTTTCCAAGTGGTTGGCATGAACTAGTAGTTCAATTTAGGATTTTTTTTACGGCTTTCTTACTGCTTCTTAAAGCTATTTTTTAGTTCAAAAATTTTAATTTCAAAACTAGAAAGTATTTTTAAGAAGCAATAATAAAGCCGTCCCAAATGAAGCCTCAGTGGTGATCCCCTCATATTATAAGGATTAATAAATGACATTCGATATGAAATCAAATAACTCTGATTAATAGATCTTTCCTTAAGTTACTTGAGGACTTAATGGTTTTAATGACATTGATTAGAGGTGTAAATGTGTAGAGTCGAGTCGAGTATCTATCTAATCGAGCTAAGCTTGTTTAACTCTAAGTGAGCTCGAGCATGAGCTCATGGCTCCATATAATCATTTTCTAAGTGTGAGTTCAAACACATGGCTTGATAAGATCTGCTCGTGAGCTCATTAACATGTCATGTTCAAGCCAGCTTAACTCACTTACACCACTAACATTGAAACTAGGAAATGTAGATAATGAGTCTAGAGTTGAGACCTAATGACTTTCCATCATTTTCCTCTTTAGAAATATGGAACCATCTAGAGAATGATCTTGAATTTCATTGGTTGTGGAGGAAGAGAGCAACTAAAATTTGATTCCAACACATTAATGAACTTCAATTTTAGAAAATAAGAAAGCCACCTACAACTAATTAGGGATTATAAGATTACCTAACTAAGGTATTGTTGACCTCATTTTTGTATGAGGTCACGTAGACTAATCCTGACCCTAGATTAATTTAACCTCCAGACTAATCTAGACTCTAGGATCCTCTTAGAATCCATACCATAGGATCTATCTAGACCCTAGGATTCTCCAGACCAATCTAGACCTTAGGATTTATCTTGCTCCTAGAATTCTTCTAAACCCCAGACCCTAGGATTTCATATACTCTAGAGTTCTTTTAGATTATAAATCAGAGGATTCTTCTAGCCACCAACCCCTAGGATTAATGTAGATCTTAGATCATTTCAGACTCCAAGTTAGTCAAGACCCTAGGATACAATCTGATCTTAGATCAACCTACATCCCAGATCAATCTAGAATCCTGATCAATCCAGATTATAATCTAACCTAGTCTTCAAACTTGTCTAGATTTTAAGTCTATTCAAACCTAAAACAAACCCAGTCTTCAAACCCATTCAAGCTTCAAACCTGTCTAGGCTCTTAGGCAATTCAATCTCTATCTCCAACTTTAATTAATCCAGCCTATGATCAAACTTCAATCCTATCAAATCATTCATAATCACCTATATGATTAGGAGTTATGAGGTTAATTCAAATCAAAGCAATGAAATCAAAATTCCAAATCAAATATAGAAATTCCAGGCCAAATCCAAAGCTAAGGGGCCCTATCCTTAAACCCTTTTTTAGAGATTTTCCAAACACATCAAAACCAAATCAAATGATCTCTGATTCTAAGTCTATCAATTACATATTGATAGGACATGTTTTTTGATGAAACACTCAAAATGTGAGCTAATTTTGAGGTATATAACCCCAGTAACAAAATTGAAATTCAAAGGCTATAAGAAATTCAAATATTTACGACCTATGCCGCTGGACCTACCACCTAGTGGATCCTAACCTTGGAGCCTTAAAAAAACCATATAATCACTTCGAAACCCCTAATCCTAAAATTTTTAGCAATAAACTGTATTTTGGTGGACCCACTTTGACACCATTTGACCAAGGGTCAAAATAACCAAAATGCCCCTTAAGGGCAATTTTGAAGTATTCTCCAAACTTTAGCTTGGCCATTTCAAATAAAATCTCAAAACCTCTTACAATGCATCCTAATCATCATTAGGATTTCAATGGACTCAAGTCCAGACTCTGGTAAAGCCTTATTGACCAGGTCATCCTATTTTTACCAAAACACCCCTTAAGGGTTTGAATACCTATTTCAAATATTATGACCTCCAAATATCTTGGAACAACTTATATTAATTTTAAAATGTCAAACCAAACTTATTGGATCCAATCCCAGACCTTGGGTCAACCTGGATGACTAAGTCAAGCTAGGTTAACCAAATAGGCCTTTTACGGTTCAAATAATCATTTTGACTGAATTGACCTCCATAGACCTTTGAAATCACCTCCAACAAACTCAAAATATCATCTCAAACCTATTAAGTTTAGTACCACCCCTTGGGTCAACCTAGTTGGCCAAGTCAACCTATGTTGACCAAAGCACCCCTTAAGGCTTTAAATGGGTTATTCCAACCCATTTAACTTATCAAACCCCTTTTAAGCTTTAATCAACTTCAAATCCATTCAAACTCCACTTTTTAGTTCCCCTAGTGATTTATATTTTATTGGGTCCATTGAACCATTTGAGTCAAATCAATCACTCATAGTGGATCAACTTATTCAAAGCGTATCAAGCCCTTGATCACACTCTATCTCAAAGTTCAAGTACACTCAAATTCATTTCAAGCCAAATCATATAGGTTTGACTTGGTCAAACCAACAATCATAATCAAACCCATACCTATAGGAAGGCCTTACCTATTTTAAGCCACTCAACCTTTATCAAGTTTTAAATAACCTTTCAATCATACCCTAAACATGCTTTAATCATTGATTAATAAAACCAAACCCAAATTGACCAATTCAACCCATAAGGACTTGGTCAAACCACATTGAATCCTTTTTAATCCATTAAAATTCCAAGAATTGAGCATTCCTTAACTCCTCCAATTAGATCTCAAGGCACATCACCAA
Source organism: Dendrobium catenatum (assembly GCF_001605985.2). Lineage (NCBI taxonomy): Eukaryota > Viridiplantae > Streptophyta > Magnoliopsida > Asparagales > Orchidaceae > Dendrobium > Dendrobium catenatum. The sequence continues at coordinate 98,249 of NW_021318937.1, forward strand.
TACAAATAGAAACTGGATTGATCAAACAGTCAAATTAAGGTTTGGGATGGGTCAAAGGTGGTTAAAACCCATCTAAGACTAATCCCATCCATTCTTAAACCACTCCATTAGTCCTAATCAACTTCTAGAATGTTCTTAAGACATTTCCTAGCCTTTTATATAGGATTAAACGACTCTAGTTGAACCCATGTGCTTGAAAAGACACAAAACCCCTTTACACATGGGATGTACTTTGGAACTCTTTATCGCTGCTCCTAACAACTCCAGGGCATGTGGAAAAAAAATTAGGGAAAGCTTCCAAACAGATCTCAGCCCTCCATTCAAGCTGGAGAGACTTAAATAGGGAAAAACCTTAAAATGAACATTCATTCTAACATATTCATTCTCTCTCATTCTAACATATTCATTCTCTCACTTCATTTTCATTTCTCCAGAGCTACTCCAGCCCCAAAAAACTCTCCCTCGAGCTTCTCTTGATACTTTCCTAGCTCTTCCAAGCCTCCCCCCACCAGATCCTAGCCTCCAAATTCTTATTGGTGGAGAGAGAGTGTATAGTGAAAGAATTAGGAGATTCAAAAATAACTTCCAATCAAGCTAGAACTATATCTTGTAGTCTTCTACAAAGTTTAAGATGATCTCTGTATCTTTCTAACAAGCCCAAGATTGTCAAAATCTGTCCACAGGTTAGAAAGTTATTTGTGTTTTAATTTCTGTGATCAAACATTAATATCTCCGAAATCTCAATGCATAGAGCCTTGAAACTCCATGAATTGCAAGATTAGGATATCTAGATCCTATGCCTCAAATTTATAAAATTTGAACAGCTGGATTGAAAGTTTGAGCATGTATGAAGTAAAATTTATGTAGTGATATGGACCATTTTATCAGGTGTGTATTGTGATCGGATGATGCAGATGAAGTTAGACCACTTGCTGTAGCCGATGGGTTTCAAACCTACACCATTTGGCAAAATAGCATGTCGATGAGGCAAAGTCTGGTTCATCCATCCGAGCTGGAACGTATCTGATGGCATGATATTCCTGCTAACGTAGCAAGTGGCTCATTCATATTGAGCCACATGTCATGTACGAGGAAAGCCGCTGTCGCCATCATTCCAATGATTGGCTGGCTATTCAATTAATTAAAAATGAATTTAAAATTCATTTTAAATGATCAAAACATCAAAACTTCATAGGAAATTCATTTTTAATCCAAATTGAGTGTTCTTGGGCTTGTTAGAAAGCTCTTAACCTCTACTTTTTTTTAAAAATAATTTCAAATAATTTTAACCATTGCATATTGATACAAATAGAGATGATGATTTTCCATTTTTCTCAAATTTCTCAAAATCCAATGGTCAAATTGACCTAAAATTTGGATGGCTTATATTAGAGGGAATCCTTGACCTACCCAGATTTTCTTGGGTCATGTTCAGACCTTAATTTCTATGAATTGAAATTTCAAATGTATGGGTTCATTTTTGACCCATAAATTTAAAAATTCATAATTCTTTACATACTTAGCTATAGGACACATGATTTCTATGATGTGTATATATGTCGAGGGTTAGCAAAATATTGATTTCACCCTACATAACCTAAAGACACCATTAATGACAATAATTAAGGACATTTGGCTAGAAAACTTAGAGTAATTTTAAAAATTAGGATACACATCCTTTTGACATGAAAATTTGAACACTTAAACTTAGTGATATTATCTACCCAAAGAAAAAATTCCAGCAACTTTAAAAGTCATTAAGCCCCTTAATGAATTAATTTAATATTAAACACTTAATTAACTCTAAAAACTTTCAAAAATTATAATAAATCATATTTAAATCCAAAAAAATATAGATAATACCTCAAATTGACCAGAAATCAAACCTTAACTCAAGAAAAAATCCTTTTAATTTGACATCAAATTTAAAATTAATTTAAATTTATTAAAAATTAATATTTAATTAATTTAATTAATAAAAATAATTAAAAATCCAAAAAACTTAATAATCCCTTCTTAGATCATTTCTAATCTTTCAAGGTGATTTTAAGAAGTTTGGAGTTCATTTGGATTAAAATCATAGAAAGTTATGTAATTAATTCAATTAAATAATTCCAATAAATACCCAAACTTTAAAAAAATTATAACTAATTCTAAAAACTTATAAATTAATCAAACTTAAATGCATTCAACTAAAAAAAAATATAGTATTTATCAAAATTTTCAAACCTTCAAAAATCAGTCAAAGTCAAAAAGTCAACAATCCGGTCAAACATAAGTCAAAATTCAAGTCAAAACTTCAAACCTACATAATTAAATATTAAAAAACCAAATCAAGAAAGCTTACAGTCTAACTGATCATCTTATGGTTTGATATTTTATACAAATACTAACTTTTTAGAATTTAGGCTTAGTAAAAAAGTTAACATTAGACCATTTAATTAAATGATTAAAATAATCTAGAAATTTTCTAAAATTCAAAAATCACTTAAAAATATAGGAAACCTAAATTTAACTTTAAAACCAACAACCAATCAAAGTTTATTAAAATTCAACTTCCTTCAAACCTTTATCAATTTAAACTATTTAAACATACTAATTACTATTGAGTAACCCGGGCCTATGAGGCTATTAACTTAGCCCCAAGGAAGGTGAAATAAACTTTATGTCCCTGGTTTAATAAAGGTACTAATCAACCAATCTTTAAAACACATCTTAAAATTAATCTTAAGTTTTTAAGATTTAAGCTTTAATTAAATATTCCTTTAAGCCTATCAACCAATTAGAACTTCAAACAACTTTAACCAATTACGCTACATAGGCCATATCCAAATTACAACCTTTCTCACACACCTTACATGGTTTACTAGGGCACCACTTTTAGATCTAAGCTAGACTGGTGTTTACTTATCTATTATGTACCATCGAGTTTTCACTGTATGTTGGTTGCTAGTTCAGATTGATATACTAGTTTATTTAATTCTGCACTATGTAATGTAATTGATTGTGTATTAGATCTATCCTTAGGTTAGGAACGATTTGTACTAATTCAATCTTATGCATGTGGTCAGGCTCATACATGTCATGAAAATTAAAAAGGGGGAAAAATAAAATTAAGATTTAAAATTAACAATATTTTATGTAGGTGCTTTAGAATGCTTAAGTCCCCCTTTAAAATTAAAAGAGTATGGCCAAGTGTGGCTATGATTTGAGTATTATATTTTTGATATATAATTACTTGGGATTATTTGAATTCAAATTACTTTGGATAACCTTACAGGTGGTACTTGAGTCATGATTTTTAATTTAATTTAATATAATTTAATGATAATTGGGTTCTAATTTTAAGTGCTTTAAGAATCCAGCCCGTTCTCTTATGTGGAGCAAGTTTCCTCCACATATGATAATCCAAATCCAATCCTTTATGTGGAGCAAGTTTCCTCTCCACATGATCATCCAGATTTGATCTTTTATAAAGAGAAATTTTCTGGCAAATTTATTTCAGACGGTTTTCGACCAAAACTAATTTGTTTTTAAAAAATGACTATAATAAATTTTTATAATTAATTATTTCATTAAATTAAGTTAAATAATTTAATAACTTATTAAGGTTTAGCTGGGGTGGGCTGGTCGCAGGTTTGAGTGGGCGGGCTGCTACTGCTGCGTAGCTTGGCCAAATTTTAACTCTATTTTTATAGTTTTTTTTTTCTTTTTTATATTTTGGTGCAAAATAGTTCGACGAAAATTTTATCGATGAAATAATTCCACCGAAAATTTGCTAGAAATGTTTATGGCAGAAAATTTTGTGACTGTATAAATTTTTCGACGAGCATTTTACCGTAAAAAAATCGATGAAAATCCGCCATAAATACTAATTTACGTCGAATTTTCAGTATTTTTTGATAAATTTTGTCCACCACTAACACACAATTTTCCTATTGTAATAATCATCCATACTTGATCCTCTATGTGGAGAAAGATTCCTCTATATACGATCATTTCAGACCCAATCCTGTGTGTGGAATAAGTTTCCTCCACATATGATCATTCCAGATCTGATCCTCTATGTGGAGCAAGTTTCCTTCACATATAATCATTCCAGACTCCATCCTCTATGTGGAGCAAGTTTCCTCCACATACGATCATTCCAGACCAGATCCTCTGTGTGGAGCAAGTTTCCTCCATATATGATCATTCCAAAACTAATCCTATGTGTGGAGAAAGTTTCCTCCACATATGATTATTCAAAACTTAATCCTCTATGTGGTGCAAGTTTTCTTCACATACAATCATTCTAGCCCATTCCTGTATGTGGAGCAAGTTTCCTCCACATATGTTCATCCAAATCCAACCCTCTGTGTGGAGCAAGTTTCCTCTCCACATGATCATCCAGATTTGATCCTTCATATAGAGTAAGTTTCCTCTCTATAAAATCATCCTTTAATGATGAAGCATGCCCTTTGTGGCCCCGTCATAAATTCAAAATCCAGATTTGATCTTTTGTAGGAAGGAATGCTTCATTCCCAAAAGATATTCCAGTTTTATTTTCCTTAAGGATATATATGAGTTATCATGTTTTTTCTCCTAAGGATTAGATCCATTAGTAATGGAGCACACCCTCTATTCCACCATCCTAGTTTCAAAATCCATATCAAATCTCCAATGGGAAGCGAATCTTCCTTTTAATTAGGTCCTCCAATTCCTTCTCCTTAAGGGCAAATGTGAGTCATCATGCTTTGTCTCCTTAGGATTAGATCTTCTGGTGGTGGATAACATCTTATACGGCACCATTATATTTTTAAAATTAAAAATTAAATCTTGATATTCTAATGGAAGCAATGCCTCCCCATGAGATCATATAGTTTTCTTCTCCTTAAGGTTAGGTGTTCTCTTTCCCTTAGGATTAGACTCCCTAGTGATGGTGTATGCCCTCATGGAACCATCCAAGTTTCAATTTCAACTTCAAATTCTTGAATTCACTCTTCTTTTACTTAAGTATAGGTTTTCTCCTTTCCTTAGGATTAGATCTACTAGTGGTTGAGTACGCCCCTCATGGAACTACCCTAGTATCAAATTTAATTTTGATACTCTATAGTTAGGAATTCTTCCATCCTATATAATCATTCAAGCCTTCTTCTCCTTATGGTTAGGTTCTTTCCTTCCTTAGGATTAGATCTATTAGTGATAGAGTACGCCCTAGTGGCACTACCCTAGTATTAATTCAAATTCGATCCTCTATAGTTAGGAGTTCTTCCTTCATATACGATTATTTAATATTCTTTTCCTTTTGGTTAGGTTTTTTCCTCCCTTAGGATTAGATCTACTAGTGGTAGAGTACGCCCCTCATGGAACTACCATAGCATTAAATTCCAAATTTGATTATCTAAAGTTAGGAGTTCTTCCTTCCACTATGATCATCCATTCTTCTCTTCCTTAGGGTTTAGGTACTCCATTCCATTAGGAACAGAGGTACTAGTGGTAGAGTATGACCCTCGTGACACTGCCCAAGTGTCAATTTAAATTCCATAATCAATCTCCTTTCCTTAGTGTTAGATATCTCCTTCCCTTAGGACACAATCTAAATGTGGTATAGTATACCTTTCATGGCACTACTTTGTTAATTCTTCAAACTCAATCCTCTAAGGTTAGGCTTTCATTTCCCTTAGAATCAAATACATACTCAATCCTCTACAGTTAGGAATGCATCCTTCCTATATGATTACTCAGGCTTTATTTTCCTCTAAGGATGGACTTTTCCTTCTCTTAGGATTAGACCTAGTAGTGGTTGAGTACACCTTTCGTGGCACTACCCTGGTATTTATTCAAACTGAATCCTTTAAGTTTAGGCTTTCCTTTCCCTTAGAATCAAATCTAGACTCGATCCTCCGTAGTAAGGAATTCTTCCTTCCTATATGATCACTCAGGCATTCTTTTCCTATAGAAATAGACTTGAAAGTCCGAATAGGTTGTTAAACCAATGCAATTGTCCCAAGACTAATCAAGTGGGGGTGTGAAATGGTTATTAAAAAAAACTCTTAGTAAATTTTAAGAAAACCATTTTAGATTTTCTTGCGAAGAAAAATTTTCTACCATAAAATTAAAATGCTTAAAAATAAAAAATACACAAAGATTTATAGTGGTTCGGTCCGACAAGACCTATGTCCACTAATTGAAGACTACCTCTTAGGTATTGCACTATTACCAAAGTGACTCTCCTTTTTCCCCCACAGCAAAGCGAAGAGGCATTAATAATTTTCCTCTCTTCCACCAATCCCCGGTGTGATAGAGAACCATCATCCTTTCACACCCTCCAAGTGTTGGCAGAGTACCGTCATCCTTTCACACCTTTTAAGTTTCGATAGAGTGTCATCATCCTTTCACACCCTCCAAGTTTCAGCAGAGTACCATCATCCTTTCACACTCTCTAAGTGTCGACAGAGTACTGTCATCCTTTCACACCCTCCAAGTGTTGGCAAAGTACCATCATCCTTTCATACCCTCCAAGTATTGGTAGAGTACCAGATCTTATTCAAAGATCTTCTCTCAAGAAACTAGAAAGAAGAAAGGAAGAAAGTGACACAAACATAAAAGATATTCTCACCTTTGAGTAACCTAGTGAATCCTTCATGCTTCACTTACAATAAATCTCTCTTAAACACTCTCCCAAATCACCCTTTCACTTGCTCTCTAAGAAATCACTAAGACCATATTCATCCAAATCAGTTTATATGTACGAACATTTCAAAATCATCCAAAAAATTAAAAATTACAATTTTGAGAGTATATGATTGTACAATATGATCGACATTTATATGTACGAACATTTCAAAAATTGCATTTTACAAACATGTATAACCATTTTCATACATGAGAATTGTCCAGTATGAACCATATTCGTACTGTACAAACAGTTAAAAAATTTTCTTATTAGTCGGGATGAAAAGATACCCCATATTTTTCGTACTCTGGAGAACATTTGTACAAACAAGGGATCTTATAGTATGAATAATTCACAAAAGTGTTTTGTTCATCGGGACAAAAAAGGGATCCGTTCTTTTTATAATTTGGACGTCATCTATATGAAGGTCACTTAATACATTATAATCAGTTCAAAAAAAAATAGATATCGTCTGGATGAAAAGGGTCCCATTCTTTTCATACTCTAGATGTCATATGTACGAAGGTCACTTCATATAGTACAAACAGTTCAGAAAAATTTAAAGATCGTCATGACGAAAATAGACTCGTTCTTTTTTTTATTATTGATGTCGTCTATATGAAGGTCACTTGCTATAGTACGATCAATTAATAAAGATTTTGATGATCATCAAGATGAACTTGTGTGTATCTATTTCATACTATGGATGTTGTATGTACAAAGGACTCTTCGTACAGTACGTACCTTACTTAGGAAATTTTCTTCCCCATGGTTAGTTCAACTGCTCGTTTGAGGAAATAACTAAACAGATCATCCCGTATGAATTAAAATCATACAGCACGATTAGTTTTTTAAAAAAATTACAAATTTTTAACACTCCCAGTGTGTGTGTGGCTACCCAATTACAATCATATTCTCCTAGATTTAATAAATTTGAAAAATTAAGACTCCATTTACAATGAACCCTATTCTAATCTGATTTGAAGTCTTCAACAGTCTGGAGTATAATTTCCGTAAAATGTTAGTACACACAAACAACAAAAGCTATATATCTAATATATGTTAGGAGAACTGTAATCAAAATAATAATATTTGGAATCATAAAAAACACACATGATATGAAAAATATAGTTATGAAAACTAAGTTGCAACAAGACTTTGCCTTCCATTAGGATTAGACCTGCTAGTGGTAGAGTACGCCCTTCTTGACACTACCTTGATATTTATTCAAACTCAATCCTCTAAGGTTAGGCTTTCCTTTCCCTTAGAATCAAATCTAGACTCAATCCTCAATAGTTAGGAATTCTTCCCTCCTATACGATCACTTAGGCTTTCTTTTCCACTAGTGGTAGATTTTTCCTTTCCTTAGGATTACACCTGTTAGTGGAAGAGTACACCCTCCTTGGCACTTGGACTCCATTCTATTACATATATTGGGGGTCTATTTTTTGACCTCATTTTTGTATGAGGTCACTTGAACCAATCCAGACCCAAAATCAATTTAACTTCCAGACCAATCTAGACTCTAGGATCCTCTTAGAATCTAGACCCCATAATTCTTCCATACCAATTTAGACCTTTAGGTCTGTCTAAGTCCTAGGATCTTCTAGACCCCATACCCTAAGACTTCTTAGAATATAGAGTTCTCCTAGATTCAAGATCCTAGGATTCTTCTAGACTATAGACCTTAGGATTAATTTAGATCTTATCATTCCAGACTCCAGGTTAGTCCAGACCCCAAGATCAAGTATGATCTTAGATCAACCTATATACCATATCAATCTAGAATCTTGATCAATTCAGATTCAAATCAAACCCAGACTTCAAACCCACTCAAGCTTCAAACCTATCTAGACTCTTAGGCAATTCAATCTCTAGTTCAAACTCCAGTTAATCTAGCCTATGATCAAACTTCAACCCTATCCAATCATTCATAATAACTTATATTATTATAAATGATGAGGTTAATTCAAATTGAAGTAATCAAATTAAAATTTTAGATCAAATATAGAAATTTGAGGCCTAATCCAAGGCTAAGGGGCCCTATTCTAAAACCCTTTTCTAGAGATTTTTTAAAGACATCAAACCCTAGTCAAACTGCCTTTGATTCAAAGTATCTTAATTGCATATTAATAGGACATGTCTCTAGTGAAATCCCTTTAAATTGGAGCTCATTCTGAGGTCTCTAACCCCCTAAATTGAATAGAAATCCAAAAGCTATAAGACCTTCAAATATTTATAGCCTGTGCCGCTGGATCTGCCACTTAGGGGATCCTAACATTGGAGCCTTCTCCAAACCTTCTAATCACCTCAAACCATTAATATTGACTTGTTGATCATTAAACTGCATTTTGGTGGACCCACTTTTACCCCCAATTAACGAGTGGTCAAAATAACCAAAATGCCCCTAAAGGGCAATTTTGAAGTTTTCTCTAAACTTTAGCTTGACCTTTTCAAATAAAACCTCAAAACCTCTTCAAATGCATCCTAATCATCATTAGGATTGCAACGGACTTAAGCCCAGACTCTGGTCAAGCCTTGTTGACTAGGCCATCATATTTTGACTAAAATATCCCTTAAGGGTTTGAATACCTATTTTAAATCAAATGAACTCCAAATTGCTTGGAGCCACTTCTAGTAACTTTAAAATATGAAATCAAACCTGCTAGACCCAATCCTAGACCCTGGGTCTACTTGATTGATCAAGTTAATCTAAGTTGACCAAATAGACCTTTTAGGGTTTAAATAGTCATTTTGAGTGAACTGACCTCCCTAAACCTTTGAAATCTCCTCCAATAAACACTACATGAAATTCAGTTGTTACAGGCGGCCTCGACCGGCGGTTGTATAGCCATCGATAATAACAGCGATTTAGCTGGCGGTTTGGCTTCCGGTTAATTCCGACGGCCTAACCGGTGGTTATTTAAGTATAGGCCACCGGAACTAGCGATGGTCTTATAACCGCCGGACCTAAATATTACCAGCGGTATACCGGCGGCTACAACCATTGGTGTTAAGTAATTTTATTACCGATGACGTAAGCTGTCGGAACGCCGCCGATAAAAGCCCTAAAATTAACCAGCTCGAGCCTCCCATTTCATTTTCTTCTTCCTTTCTCTCTCTTCGACCATGCTCCCCCATCGCCTCCACCGCCTCTCGTGCAACCGAGCGGCTTGACAACCGGCAACACCTATCTCCGGCCACCGACCCCATAATGGCTACCCTCAAACCCTCACTGCCTTGCTGCCATCGATCTCACATCGGCTGCCCTAGTGTTCGTGGGAGTTGAACGTAAATCGGGAGTTGAAGGTAAACTTGAATTCTTTTTAGTGATTATTTGTTCTCACTAGACATTTGCAACAGGTTGTAATCTAGTGTATGCTTTTTGGTGATTATATTCTTCTTGTTGAAAAGACTAGAGAGGGAGTTGAAGGTAAACTTAAATTATGGAGGTCAACCTTAGAGTCTAAAGGCTTTCATTTGAGTAGATCTAAAATTGAATATATTAAGTGTAATTTTAGTAATGATAGATCTAATGGGTGGATTGTGACTTTGGGTGAGAGCAAGATAGCAAGAGAGAGAGAGAGAGAGAGAGAGAGAGAGAGAGAGAGAGAGAGAGAGAGAGGAGAGAGAGAGAGAGAGAGAGAGAGAGAGAAAAGAGAGAGAGAGAGGGAGAGAGAGAGAGAGAGCAAGAGAGATAGATAGATAGAGAGAGAGAGAGGAAGAGAGAGGGCAAGAAAGAGAGCTACAGAGAGGGAGAGGGAGAGATATAGAGAGACAGAAACAGAGCAAGCAAGTGTAAGAGAGAGCAAGAGAGAGGGAGAGAGAGAGAGAGAGGCAAAGAGAGAGGGATAGAGAGAGTGAGAGAGAGAAAAAGTAAGAGAGAGAGAGAGAGAGCATGATAGAGGTAGAACTTAAAAGACTTGGTTAGAAAATATCAGAAATGATCTTTCTTTATTAGATTTAGATGAGAATTTAACTTTTAACATGACAGAAGGTGGTTTGACCAAGTACTTTCCTTATTCGGTTGGATTACATTAGTGATCAACCTAAAGTCCATATATTTTTTGCTTTAGTCATGGATGTTCTCACTAGACATTTGCAAGAGGATGTACCAAGTACTTTCCTTAGACTTGAATTATGAAGGTCAACTTTAGAGTCTAAAGGTTTTCGCTTGAGTAGATCTAAAACTGAATATATAGAGTATAATTTTAGTGGAAATAGACATAGTGAGGGGATTATGACTTTGGGCGATCAAGTCTTTAATAAGATACACGTTTTAGATATCTTGGATCTTTTGTTCAAAGTGATGGTGAAATAGAAGGGGATATTATTAGCATATTTCAAGTTTGATGATTGAAATGGAGGAATGATTTGGTCTTGTTATTGTGTGACAGAATAATCCCCCTCAAACTTTAGCAAAAATTCTATAAGATGGTGGCGAGATCTGCAATGCTTTATGGTGCCAAATCATGGTCAATAAATTAAAGAGAAGGATGAGTGGCTTGACCCTTAGAGATAGGATACAAAGTAAGCATATACGTGATAAGGTTGGAGTAGGTCCATTGGAAGATAAGATTAGATAGAGTCACTTTACATGATTTTGTCACATTAAACGGAGGCCTTCTGATGACCCGATAAGGAAAGTTGAGGTATTAGATTTGACTTATATTAATAAAGGTAGAGGTCGACAATGCATTCCTATTCAAGTAAAGTATACTTATTTTAAAGTATAGTACATACACTTGTTAAGGTTTACACATGTGTTCTAATAAATGTTTTCATAACTATGTAGGGGGACGTTTGCTTCAACGTCTAAATGACTATCCAAGAAGAGAGATATTGGATGTATAATAGATTGTTTCCTGATCGAAAAGGATTGACAAATGAATTTATATAGGGAGTTGAAACTTTCATTAAAGTTGCATCTTAACTGCCTTCCTTTCAATTTGATAAAATATTTAGATGTCTATGTTCGAAGCATAAAAATCTAGCATTCCTCAAGCCAATGATGTGAAGCTTGATTTATAGCGTAGGGGATTTCTTCCAAACTACTAGATTTGGACATCACATGGCGAGTACGAGCCACACAGAGATGTTCATGCCGGTTCATCTACAACTTATGAAACATTTGATGAAGATCAAATGAGTAGACCCTATGAAGAACTTATTTTTGATGTAGCAGGTCCTAATTTAAGGGCTAGTGTGGAAGAGCCACCAAATGCAGAAACCCAAAAATTCTTTGAGTTATTACATACAGCTCAAAAACCAATTTGGGATGGTTGTAATACCCATTAAAAATTATCCATTACAGTGAGGATGCTAAGTATTAAAGTTGAGTATAATATTCCCCGTGATTGTTTCAATGACTTTATTGGTCTTATCAAGGAAACTAATCCAACGGACAATTTAATTCCCTCAAACTTGTACCGAACGAAGAAATTAGTATCTAAGTTAGGTCTCATTGATACAAAAATTAATTGTTTTATCAATGAATGTATGGTATACTATAAGGATTATGCAGCAGAAGTTTATTGTCACACCTACAATGCTCCTCGGTTTAAGCTAAACTCGAGAAAATAACATCGTCAAAAGAAAGATTTTTCATATTCCCATTTATTGTATTTATCATTCCCTCCAAGACTTCAGTGACTCTATGTATCAATGAGTTCAGCAGGTCATATGAGATGGCATAAAGATAAAATAGCAAAAAGTGGTGTTCTTTCTCATCTATCAGATGCTGAAGCGATGAAATATTTTGATCGAGTGCATGCTTCATTTACTGCTGAACCCCGCAACATAAGATTGGGATTATGTGCCTATGTTTTTACCCCATATAGTCAAACAGCTATATCGTACTATTGTTGGCCAATTATATTAACACCATACAACCTTCCACCAGAGATGTGTATGACTACTCCAAACATATTCTTAACTCTTATAATACCTGGACCACATAATCCGAAAGAAAAAATTGACATATTTTTGTAACCATTAATTGAATACCTCAAGTTATTATAGGAAGAAGGAGTACTCACATATGACATATCAATAATCACATGCTACACTATCATTATTTATCCAACTATTCCCCTAAACTTTTTTTTTGATCTACTGACTTTTCATTTGGGTTCTTGTCTAATTGAACTGTAGAGCTCATGGGAGTGTTCATGGCCTTAGTATTGTCCATTTTATATTTTTTAAGGATATCCTTGATATACTTTGATTGGCTAAGGAAGGTTACATCATCTATCCGCTTTATACTAAATCAAAACAAGTAATTTAGCTCTCTCATCATGCTCATATTAAATTCATCACTCATAGTTTTGTAGAATATATCACAAAGATTTTTATTTATGCATCTAAATAATATATCATCGATATAGATTTGAACTATGAGTAGGTAATCTCCTTCTTTCTTTAGGAAGATGATGGTGTCTATGCTACCCTTAACAAAGCCTTTATCTAGAAGGAATGTGCTCAGTCTTTCATACCAGGTTTTAGGTGCTTGCTTTAACCCATACAAGTCCTTCTTTAGTTTGAACAGATGATTTGGGAATTATGAATTTTTAAATTCGGGGGATTGCTCAACATAAACATCCTCTTTAATCACCCCATTTAAGAAAGCACTTTTAATTTTCAGTTGGTATAACTTAAAACCCTTAAAACAAGTAAAGGCTAAGAACACCCTAATAGCTTTTAGTCTAGTAATAAAGGTAAAGGTTTCCTCAAAATTTATTCCGTCAATTTGGTTATACCCCTTAGCTACTAGTCTGACCTTATTTATCACTACTATCCCATAGTCATTCATCTTTTTTTGAAAACCCACTTTATTCCTACCACACTCTGGTCCTTAGGTCTCTTGATTTGTTCCCATACATCATTCATAACAAATTGGTTTAGCTCTTTTTGTACTGTTAGAATCCAAAATTCATCACCTAAGGCTTGATCTATATTTGTGGGTTTTATCATGGAGATAAATGTAGAATGACTAACCTCTTTCCTAAGTTTATGCCGAGTTTTAACACCTTTAGATGGGTCTCCTAAGATCATTCTTTAGGATGACTAGAAGAATATCTCCAATCTTTAGGAAAATACTTATGAGGCTCTAATCGATTTTCTATTACAAAGATTTCTAGCCCCTGCATATCCTCCACTTCTTCTTCTAATTCTGGTTTAAATTTAGAGGTCTTATTTGAATCCAAGTGGAGAAAGTTCTAAATTCTTTAAATAACTCACTATATGTCCTAGAAATCATACCCAAGTGAATCTAGAGAAGTAATTTACTATCACAAATTTATAAGTCTTCCCTCAAAGGCTGGCTGTATTAACTAGTCAAAATAGGTCCATATGAAGGATTTCTAATGGCCTAGAGATGTTGATGTCCTTAATAAAATGAAATGAAGATTTGACTTATTTACCTAGTTTGTAGGCATCACATAAATGGTCCTTAGTGAAGTCTAACGTAGATATGTTTCTAACTAGATCTTTTTAAGTGATATTCCTAAGTGTTTTGATGCTCGCATGATATAATCTCCTATGCCATATCCAAGATTCATCAATCATATTTTTAAACACAAGGAATCTGAATATTCAATACAATTTAAGTCTATTAGGTAAATATTATTATGTGTTTTTCTTCTAACATAAGTTTTTCATTTTAAATAATAATGGATTTTATAGATACAAATTTTATATTAAAGCCTTTATTACTCAATTGACTAATACTTGACAAGTTGTGCTTTAAACCATGAGCTAACAAAATATTTTTTATCATAAGGTGTTTATAGTTTTCAATTGTACATGAGCGTGCTACTTTCCTAGTGGTATTATCTCTTAATACCACCTTGCTTCCTGACTTGGCCTCTAGTGTGATAAACTACTTCATATGACCAGCCATATATCTTGAGTAGTCAATGTCCAAGTACCACATGCTCTCACTATGCCTTTTATGAGAGCACCCCTCATCTTGATCTGATTGATGAAGATTATTATTAGCCATAAGACATAAACTTGTTACCTCATCTGCTTATTCTTCTAAAGATTCTGAAGCAGAGTCAACCCAAAATATTTTTTATGTCTTTTGCTTGACCCTCCTAATCTTTGACTTCTCTTCACCATTCTCCTTGATCAGGTGAGTCTTCAGATTGGGTCAGTCAACTTTGAGGTGGCCTTGTTTTCTATATTCAAAGCAAACTATGTTAGTAGAAACTTTAACATTTTTGTTATTCTTATCTTTGCTTCAATTCTATTGATGACACTTCTATTTTCTTTTCAAAAAGTTCTTGAACTATCATGCCATTATGGCAATGTCATCACCCTCATCCACTGTAGAAATTTCAATGTTAGAGTCATTTACTTTTAATGCTACAGTTCTCTCATTCTTCTTTCTATTGTATCATTTTGCCTTTGACTCACTCCTTGCTCATAGGCAATGAGTGATCCAAGCAAATTATCAATAGAGTAAATATTTAAATCTTTCTATTCATTAATTACATTTATTTTTTATTGTAAGAATTAGGTAAGCTTCACAGAATCTTAATGAACTTTTTAGAATTAGATAATTCTTTACCTAGTGTATGCAAGGATGTCACTATCTCGGTGAACCTATTGTATATTTCAGATATGTTCTCACTAGGTTTCATGTAGTAAAATATTTATCGTAGATAATTTAACTTCGATGCTTCCCTCATAAGTGATACATAACTTATCCAAAATTCCTTCCCCATAATACATGCGAAAACTCACATATAATGATTGTATTTTAAAGCAAAGAAAAAATAATTTAAGCACTTAGCATTTAATTGTGTGAGTTCTCTATCCTCTTTGCTCCATTTAGTAAAGGAAATTTTGATTTCACAACTATTAACTATATGGGATGGAAGTGAATAACTAGTTTGAATCATATACAAAATTCTATAATCAATGGATTGCAAAAATTTAGACATGTAAATTTTCTATAAATTGAACAGGATGTTTCCAAATTAAGGTGGACGGGTTATTGAATAACCATCCATAGTGTTACGTTTACCAAAATGTGTCATTGATCATTTTTCTCAAGGTTTTCTAAAATAATATTTTTGAGACACTGCTTTGATACTACTTGAAAGTTTGAGATTCACCATGAGGGGTGTAAAATGATACTTTTAATTAAATCCTAAGCAAGAATACTATTTTTGAATTCACTAAGCAGTTATTACAAAAATTAAATGCAAAATAGTAAATTGCAGAAAATTAAAAAGAACACCAGAGATTTTTATAATGGTTTAGTTAATCTTAACTAACGTCCACTCCCCGGAGTTCTCCACTCCGAGTATTGTACTAACACTAAGTAACTCTCTTTTTGCTCCTTCAACATGGCAGAGAAGCCCTTATAGACTCACTTTCACCAAACCTTTGATGTTGCAAAGTGTCGGATGTTATGACACCTTCCCGATGACAGCAACAGAACTTGACTCATTTTGCTCCCTCTTGGACAAGGAAGAGAACCTAAAGCTCTTTTTCTCCCTAGTGGAGAAGGCAAGGTACCTCAGTTCTTTTTTCTCCCTTCTAGAGAAGGCAGAGAACCTCAGCTCTTATTTCTTGCTCATAGAGAAGGCAGAGAACCTAGAAGACTAGACTAATTAGCTTCTTTCCCTAGAGAACTTCCGCAAGACTCACCAAGGCAAGATGAGGAGAAATGGTGCAGCTAGCTCAGAGCCACCATGTTATCCCCACTACTTCTCCCTCACGCTCAAGCTCACTTTCACCATCCTCTTACAAACCATGATTTTCTTCTTAAATTCTTCTCCAACAGAGTTCCTTCTTTAGTCACACAATCCTCTCTTTTGTTGTTATTAACATAAACTAAAAACATAGCTTAAGTTTTGTGCTTCAAGAAACTCTAAAAAATGTAGTTAGTTATCTTTATTTGTACAGTACGAACCTAATTCGTACAGTACATACCTAGTTCGTACAAAACTATTAGTTCAAAATTAGTCCCGTCCAATAGAATATAAATAGTTATTCAAACGAACAGTTCACAATTTATGAACATATCATACTGTACTATTTGTTTTGTTTCCTCTATTCATATGGGATGATTCCTGGGATGATCGAAATTTCTCTTTGTTAATCATCTAATAATGTTCTCTTCGTACAATACAGTCAATTTATTTCAAGTAGATTGTCTAATACGATATAAATATCATACATCAAGATTAATTTAAAAATCATGATTTCATTTGGTACGATCTCTAGGATGACCATATTTCTTATATACTAATTATTTGGTATGAACACGATCATACAATATGATCATCTAGTATTAATTAAATCACTATTTGAATGACTAATTATGGGGGTTCATTTTAGCAAGATTTTAATTGATCTTGCAGTATGATTAGTTAAAAAAATAACATTTAAAATCTTACTTAAATTAATCTGGCGGCAAATGTTTTCAGATTTAAACAAATCATACAGTACAATCACAATCGTATAATATAATTAATTCATAGGAATTAATCTTTCAATTAGTCTTTTAACCCTTTCTCAGATAATCAAATTGTACATTACGATAGTAAATTATACAGTACGATTAGATCAAAAAAATGTAAACTTTAAAATCTTTTTCTCCCCCCTGTCTGTGTGTGCATGGTCACACATTTTGGATACACTCTTATGTGGCTAGACTTAAGAAGTGAAAAATAAAGAAAATTAAATTACAGCCTCTTTATATCTTCATCTATTCAATCTTAAGTCTTAAGTAGTCTTGAGCTTTATATATCTTAGCTGAAATGTTCATTCTCACAAACAGAGGCGGAGCCAGAAATATTTTCATGTGGGGGCACAAATTATTAAGTTTAAGAAAAAAATTCTCAACCTCTTTTATCCGGGCTTGGGACTGGTATAGACAATTAATTTTTTTTTAAATTGTTAGACTCATTATAAAAAGATAAAATATATAATAAATAAAAAATTTATAGTTGTGAACATTAAATCTTGATATTCTTATTACATCTTATCTATTATTTCACTTATCGAGCTTTCATTTTTTTTTTAAATCATTGTATAATCATTTCATTATCAATAATATTAAATATAACTTTTTCTTTTTAAACATTAAGTAGTCTCTCAAACAATTGCATAGTTGCACATTCACTTTTCTAGCGTCCGATTTCTTTTAACTCATCTCCCCCTAAGAAAGTATTCAGGAATCCAATCTGTTAATTTATAAAAATCTTCGAATGTACCAAAATTTATACATCAAACAATAGACATTCAGAAAAAATCAATTGATTATTTTTTAGAAATGATTGAGCAATTTGTTTTATACTATTTTAACAATAACATGCATGAACAAACTATTGCATAAATGGAAATCATCCTAAGGCAATTACATTGGGTGCATTCGAATAAATTTCAAGTATCGAACATAGTGATTCCATTAAAAATTAACCTCATATTCAAACTTTATAACACATTTACTAAAACGACACGGTATGCTAATAGGCACTTAACTGCATAGAGTACTTGCATATTAGGGAAATAAGAAGAAACATTGTAGGTCATAACAAACCATTTTTCTTACTTTCAAATATGCAGCACCTACTGTAGCTTGTAGTCTTGGAGAGAGAGAGAGAGAGAGATAGAGAGAGAGAGAGAGAGAGAGAGAGAGAGAGAGAGAGACCTGTCGTGGCCAACCACCGGCATGAGAAGGTGAAGTGTGGTTGTGTGGGCTTTGAAAGAAGAAAGAAGATGGGCATTTTGCCATCAATCCGTGAGCTCGTCAAAGAAAAACCCTTCCGCCTTCGGTCCGTATCTATGTGTGCGTGAAAAAGTTGGGCGGGATTGACGATGAAGAAAAGAAAATTTTAACATTAATATTTTACATTAGGCAGTAATCAAAGAGTCATTAATTGCTTTAATTATATATTAACTACGGCCAGTGGGGGCCCGTGCCCCCAGGGCCCCCAACCTAAATCCGCCTCTATTCACAAAGAAAAGAAATATCTAAAATATTCACTGAGAAAAGATACAATTCAAACAATTTTGTTTGTCACTATAAAAAATCACAGACTATGGATCCTGGATTGCAACATAAGAAATGGTTTCCTATTCATGATTTATCAATTCATCTTGAATATCTTTTTTATTAGCTATAAGTTTCTATTGAATTGAGGGTCTCTTGTACATCTTCAGACTAAGGTGCATCAGGATGGTTCTTCTTGGGGAACTCTATTTATGTTTATTTGTTGAATTACCTATGGTATCGACTGAGCCATCTCACAGCTATGGCTTTACCTTTGGAACTATTTTACATTTTCTAGTTGGTTATGGTATTTTTCTTTATTGGAAGATGTTTTGCTACTTTGTATTCTTTGGTTGGCTGATGGTTCTGGTGATTGGTATGAACATCAATTATGATCACTTAGATTGTTATATCTGCATATTTTTGGTTTGGTTGCTACACCTTTATTGAGCGTTAGGATTGATTGGTTGGTAATTCCTATTATTACAAGGATTATAAATGTCACCTTAGAGGGCGCTTTTATGGATCTTTCTTTGTAAAATTTTATTGGGTTTTTCTTTTTATTGGTTGAATGAGTCGTCATTTGTTTGGCTGCCATGATGGTTCTGGTGATTGGTCTGAACATCATTGGTTTTTCTTTTTTATTGTTTTCTAATGTAGCTTTCTAGCAAAAAAAATTTTGAACAATAATTTTTTTACTAAAAAGCCGCTTTAGAAAACATTAAGAAAGCCACCCCAAACGAAGCATAAGTCACCCAAGATTTTTTTTTCTTTTTCTATGTTTCTCTGCTACGATATCGCCCAAAATTCTCGGTATAGTTGGTTATAATTACAAAAAAGATTCTAGATTCAACAAAACTAAGAAAATCATTTTTTTGGAACGGGGGTATCTACCTGCAACCACCTCAACTTGTGAGGCGTTTGACAGCGTAATTAATTCATTGGCTAACCTAGAAGAGTCACTCACTCCTACATAACCTCTTGGCCCGCACTTATTGGGACCCCACTTAAGAGGGGTAGTCGCTTGAGGGAAATCGAACGCTGGTTGGGGGGTTCCCAACCGTATTCACCCACCAACCAAACTAAGCATCATTGGATGAGAAAACCATTTGATGATGTAGAACAAATTGTTCACCACAAAGAAGGTCCCACAAACTTTTGTTTGTCTTTCTTCACGTTGCGTGCTGAAGAACACACTCGCATGTTTATTCAGAAACCCATGATGGGCCTAAAGCATTAATCACCAGGTCCTAACATCTTCTTCATCAAACAAAAATTTTATTTGCACAACAATAATGGTTGTCGTCCCAGAACTCCAGAGAGATTTCATCAGCACGGACAAGAGCAAAGAGACAAGCTTCAGTTCATGCCAGAAGAGAATAACAAAAAGATGGAACAAGCGCACATGAGAGCATTTTCAATACAGGTATTACAAGCTTTCTTTGACAAAGACAAAAGGATCCATGTCACGCTATAATTAGCTCTGTGTCATTGGGACCCTAAAGATTGTTACTGCAAGCCAGTTTAATATAATTTTTTTGCTTCTGAGTATTCGCTTGTACGTCTAATTGATGAGCTTCTGCTTCATCTGATAATTGCATTCCATGTATACGAAGTTGAAGCAGGATAAATATGGTGGTTTGATTATTTTTTTTATTTAGTTTATAACTCAATGTTTATATAGTTTTATACTTGTTGTATGTATGTGCTCGAGGCATTCTTGTGGTCCTCTTCGGTTTGCTGGTTTAGGTCAGTGGTTATTTTGGTTTTCTATCTCTTTCGTAGTTGGATTCATTTTTTTTTTAAACCTACAAAAAGGCCTACGCATTAATAAAAACGGGGTGTTACAAGTCTTTAAAGAAACACCAGCTCTAAAAAATACAGCATTTAAAGTAAAACCTACGAGTCAATGATTCAATCTAATATATGAGATAAACATCAAGAAAAGGAACAAGACAAACCACCGAGAGGGCCGAAAGAGAGCAGCCAGAAAAGCCACAGCAACGAGCGAACCAAAAATGCCTCTAGCCGACAAAAATCACCCACAAAGCCATGAACAACCCAACCTGTAGAATAACTAGGAAAGAAATGAGATAATAATACAGAAAAATCAAGGGCCAATAGAGGAAGACCCAGCAAACCACCTAGGCAACCAAACACCAACCACAGTTTTGTAGGTGGATTCTACTCCATATTATGGCTGCTTATTAGGGTTTGTCTTCTACCTTGGGGTAAAAAAGATTCTCTTAGATTTTTTTATAGAAAATCGTTTTAATAAATTTCCAAAAATGATTATCTTTTGAAATGAGATTTTCAACCACAATAATAAAATTGCAAAAAAAAAATGCGAAAAATAAAAAAGACACAAAGGTTTATAGTGATTCGGTCAAACACGACCTACATCCATTCCTTGAAAACTACCTCTTCAGGTATTGCACAATTACCAAAGTGACTATCCTTTTATCCCCACAACAAGGCAGAGAATCCTTTAAATTTCTCTCTTCCACCAATCCCCTGTGCGGTAGAGAACCATCATCCTTTAACACCCTGCAATTGTTGGTAGAGAATTGTCATCTGTTCACACTCTCCATGTGTCGGCAAAGAACCATCGACATTTTACAACCTCCAAATGTCGGCAAAGAACGTCATCTGTTCACACTCTATAAGTGTCGCCAGAGAACCGTCGTATGTTCACACTCTCCAAGTGTCGGCAGAGTGTCCGATCTTCTTCAAAGATCTTCTCACGAGCAACTAGAAAGAAGAAAAGAAGAGTTGTAACCAAATACACAAAGAGATCCTTACCTTTGAGTAACCTTGTAAATCCTTCATACTCCACTTACAAGAAATCTCTCTCAAACACTCTCTCATAATCATTTTTTCACTTTCCCTTGAAAAATAACAAAGAATAGCACTTATTTTGTCAGTTTTAAAGGACATTTTATATGAAGATACGAAAAATTATCTAGAAAATAGAAATTTTCCATTTTGAGCGTGAACGATCGTACAGTACGATCGTATGTTCGTGCATACGAACAGTTCAAAAACTATTGCGTACGAACCATTTGTGAATCTGTACGAAATGATTTCGTATACTATTATTGTCCAGTACGAATCCAGTTCGTAATATATAAATAGTTAGAAATTTTTTCATCTTCGTCAGGATGAAAAGGGACCTCACATTTTTGTACTCTAGACGACGTCTGTACGAATGGGATATCATACAGTACGATTAGTTCAAAAAAATTTCAAGTTCGTCAGGACAAAAAGGGACCCGTCCAATTCGTACTCTGGACGGTGTATGTACGAAGATGACATCGTACAGTATGATCCGTTAAAAAAAAACTTTGAATTCGTCGGGATGAAAAGGGACCTCTCCATTTCATACTCTGGATGACATCTATATGAATGGGATATCGTACAGTACGATCAGTTCAGAAAATTTTCAAGTTCATCGGGACAAAAAGGGACCCGTCCAATTCGTACTTTGGACGGCGTATATATAAAGATGACATCGTACAATATGATCTATTCAGAAAAACTTTGAATTCATCGGGATAAAAGGGACCCGTCCAATTCGTACTATGGACAGCCTATAAACGAAGACGCATCATACAGTATGATCCATTCAGAAAATTTTTAAGTTCGTCGGGACGAAAAGGGACCCGTCCAATTCATACTCTAGATGGATTACGTACGAACATGATATCCTACAGTACAATCCATACTTATAAATTTTTTTACCTGCAGTTCGTTTGACTGCTCGAAGGGGAAAATAACTAAACAAATTATCCCGTACGAAATGACTTTGTATAGTAAAATTAGTTTTAAAATTTACAATTTTAACCACTCCCCCAGTGTGTGTATGCACAGTTACTCAATTACAATCACACTCTCTCAGACTCAATAAAATAATAAATACAAACTTCATTTACAATGAACCATAATGTTAACTGATTTGAAGTCTTCAACAATCTGGAGTATGATTTCTCTGAAATGTTAGTACAAAAAAATAAGAAAACAATACATCCAAAATATTTGGGAGAAATTGTAATTAAAATAATAATATTTGGAATCATAAAAAACATACATGTTGCAAGAATATTAACAATCGAAAAACTAAATTGCAACTATCTCAACACTATTTACTACTTGCATACCTCAAACCTATTGATAATTTGTACTTCAATGTATGATTTGTATACAATATTTTTTTTATTATTAATAATCATCTTTAATTGACTTGAATGATCATATGGACCATAAATTTAAATGTTTATCCTATGCATGACATATAATATCTCAACTTTGAAGGGAGTTTTGAAAAACGCTGAGAGTGATCTTTGAGGAGAATGTTCGAAATAAGGAGCATCTTATGGAGGGCACATTTGATATAACAAGTTAAAGTTTCTTTGACAACTATAATTAAGAATGCTCATGAAGGGTTATAGAGAGAATAGTTTCGATATGGGGTTGCTCCTAATAAGCTTTAGGAGAGAATATAACATGAATGAATTAATGCTACATTAAAAGGGGAAGAAAGGCTACTTGATTATCAAAGCATATTTCTCTTAAGACTCTACATGATTTGGTTTTATCCTTTCTTTAAAGTACTTGAAGATGGGATAAAGATTATCATACTTGTTAAGGTTTGAGAACTTGAAGATCCATATTAGTGCTAGATTCACATATAATTTGTATCTTCTTAAAGTAGGTTACAATTTTTCTACTATTTGTGGCAATAACATCACACTCATGCGGTTTCATATATTGTTCATAATTCAATCCATGCAATATATTACAAAAATATTATTAGATATTTTACTTATGAATATTTTTATCTCCTATTTCACATTCCGACACATTTAAACCATGTATATGTAAGGTATCCACATGATCTGAGTATTATTCTATATGTCTTCATCATCTTTATCAAGTGCTTTCATTTATAATTTTTTAAAATATGTGACATACATATTTTATGTAATGTAAAATGCATGACAATGTATTATAGTGATTTCATTGAGGAAATTATCATGTTTGTTCCTATATGACTTCTGCTAATATGCATGTAATTTCACATCTTTCTATAGAGATGGATGTTTTGCATGAACCCTCATGTTCCCGTTCATGCAACTCGATTATTCCTAGGTTAGAAGAATGTATTTATTCTTACATAAAACATAATAATGTATACTCATTTTAGTTATATTCATTTCAATTTGATCTTATGTGGAAGATGATTGTGGATTTATAACTGATTATGTGACTATGATGTTATACATGTAATACAACTTGTCTAATAAGAGCTATAATATATAATAGCAGGTTTAGAGATTGCTATTTAAATTGGAATTATATCCTCCAAATCTTTAGAGGCTCTCAGCTTGTGATAAATCAAGTGCTGGGCATCTACAAACCTACCAAGCTCAAATTGGCCTACTATCACCGGCAGGTCCTTCAACTTATGAAGCAAATCCAAATCATCAAGATAGCTCGAGTTCTTCGATCCTAGAATAATAAGGCTAATTGTCTAGCCAAACTTGCCAATGAAATGGCAAGTATGAATGACATGGCTGTATTGATTAGAGTTCACACTCGTTGAATCTTAGAGCTAACAATTATGTAATTCCCATAGGAAGTGGGATTATTAAATTTGAGTCAGCAGGATACAACTCCAACTGATCTTCAACCTCCCCAATATATCATCATTGAAGACCATCTAAGTGAATATCAAATAGTCAAAATGAGATGTAAAGTTAATGTCACCTCAGAATTATGGTGTCATTACTTAGATGTCAAAGAATAAGATGATTGGCGGTAGCCGTTCATCAACTACTTCAAAGAAAACAAATAACCATAAAACAAATCCCTCGTTACATAGATTAAGAAAAGATTACTATGATATGTGTTTGTTAAAAATATGCTATATTGAAGAGCTTTTAGCTATATATGGCTAAGATGTTTAAGAACCAAAGAAGCCAATATGGTGGTAGCAGAAGTTTATAAATGACATTACAGTACACACTTATCAGGTCCCAGAATAGCAGTAAAGATTAAGAGAATTTATTAGTACTAAGCAACACTGGTGGAAGATTGCATTAAACATGGTAAGAGGTTTCACGAGTGTCAAATCCATGGTAATTTTATACATCAGCCACCAAATCCATTACACCATACAATAACATTTTGGTTATTTGAATGATGGGATATAGACATAATCGGGCCAATAGATCCACCGTCAGTAGCTGGATAGCGCTTTATACTAGCAGCAATTGACTACTTCTCTAAGTAGGCAGAGATGACTCCAATCAAAGAAGTCACATATGAGCATGTGATCAACTTCTTCACCCATAATATTTTCTAATGATTTGATGTATCACAACATATAATCTCAGATAATAGAACAACATTCAATAGTATCAAGATCTTCAAGTTTGTTGAATGACACAAAATTTATTGGTGATTTTCATTTATATACAACCTAAAGAGAAATGGCTTGGAAGAGGCTTTCAATAAGATATTGGTACTGAAGTTGTTAAAAATGATTCTCACCAAGAATAAAAGAGAGTGGCATATTAAGATGATAGAGGCATTGTGAGTGTACCATACAACTTACAAGATACAACCTAAAGACACTCTTTACACACTAGTTTTTGGAGTAAAAGCAGTGCTGCCACTCTAGATCGAGCAACTGTCACTTCAGATAGCTGTCCATAATGATCTTACTCATGAAAAAATACCCACTTGTGAATGGAAGATCTCAATGTAGTGGATGAGATTAGACTACAAGTTCGACAGAACTTGGAGATTTATCAAGAAAGGATGACAAAGTCCTTTGACCTAATTATGCATCACTGAGCATTTCAAGAAGTCGAATTGGACCTAGTGCTAAGAAAGCCAATTATCTTGCACCGAAGAATCATTGAAAATTTTAATCCAACTGAAAAGGTTTTTTTATCATTGAGAAGGTGTACCAGGGATGTGCCTAGTAGCTTATCGATCTGTATGGTTAGAGGCCTATGCTTCTGATTAGCAGTTGATACTTAAAGAAGACCATTCATAAAATTGCTCAAGAGAATATTTTGTTCTATATGTTATACATTTCATACATCTTTGTTAACATATATATTTCATATTCTTGAAATGCTCATGTGTTACAAGAATGCATTTTAAATATCTTATAAAGATCTCCCTATAAGATATGGGATAATTTTTTAGTTTTATGATTAAAACCTATCTAAAATCTCTCTGCAAGATAGGGAACATTTTAAATATTTATTTGTGTCAACATTATTTTATATTCCAAGATCTCTAAATAAATATTTAAAATCCTAAAGTACAAAACTTATATGATTCTCCCTATAAGACAGGGGGATATTTTTAAATATTTATCTGGATTGACATCGTGCTATTCACTGAGATTCCCAAATAAATATTTAAAATCATTAAATATAAATGCTCCTTCAAATAAGAAAATATGGCAATTTTTTTTTCAAATATAACCAGGTGATTTCTAAAAGGTTTGGGGCATTGCCTTCTACAATTTATCGAAACTTCAATGGTTAGGAATCCAATAAGTTGAGCTAGAGTGGTATAAGTCCTTCAGCAGCCTAAAGCTTAAGGTTTAAATA
This sequence comes from Dendrobium catenatum, assembly GCF_001605985.2. Classification (NCBI taxonomy): domain Eukaryota; kingdom Viridiplantae; phylum Streptophyta; class Magnoliopsida; order Asparagales; family Orchidaceae; genus Dendrobium; species Dendrobium catenatum. The sequence continues at coordinate 124,548 of NW_021318937.1, forward strand.
TGTGAAAGAGATAGATTCAACAAGTCTAAATAAGGCCGAATTACTAGCAGCTCTATTTACTCAATAAGCTATAATAAAGACCATAGTAGAGGAACCCCTATTTTGACAACATGTCAGTAGAGACCATAGGAATCACGAAGGATTATCTAAATCGATATGTTTAAGTAGTCATAGTCCACTAAATTCTCTGCAATAACTTTAGAGTCAAAGTTATAGTGGGAAGGATGAATATCAATCAGCTACCAATATATGAAGTCTTTGAAATCTTTAACCACGAATGATGACTTTAAAACTACAAACTTCAACAAATTTATATTAGGGAGTGTATGTCTCCATAGCTTAAGTTTGAAGCCTGAACAGGAATAAGAGGTTGGACTTAATAAGCCTAAATGTGATCGAGTCGCTAGAAGCTTTATTTAATCCATAAGCTATAAGAAATGTCATGGTAGAGGAACCCCCGTTTCAAGAGATGGATGATGAAGAGCTACTAAATCTTAGCTTACCTAATATTATAAGGTCAAGAAACTTAGATTGAAGTCTTCTCAAGTGATCAAGGGTAATGGTATTATATACATTTGGTGCCGTCTATTTAAACCTAAAGCTTGCAATTTTACACTAAGTCTACCGCACATAGCATATGGTAGAAGAGGCCAAAATTTTAAGAATTTGAGTTAAAGCTCTGTAGAGTGTACAACCGATGACTCTAATAGGCATTCAAATTCATTACAAACATAAATGTTCATAAGGAAAGTGGGAAATTTAAAATTTTATTTTGGTCGACATTATACTGCATGCTGAGATCAAAAAATATTATTTAAATCCCCGGTAATACTACCAACATCACTCAAAGTGTAACCAAACAATATATATATATATGAACAAAAAATCATTTATAAATCATATATATAATAAATATGATATAAACTCGAGGCAAAGTAAAACTTGAAGTAAAAATTGATGAGTACATCTCACAAAAGAGAAGAAAGGAAGGAAAAAATGCATCAAAAGAGGTGAGCCTACAAGTCCTCAACTGTGTAAAAATCTCAGTCAGAGTCTAGAACTTCACCTCAGTAGTTTGGAGCTCCTTCATAGCCCTTGTCAGTTCAGTTCTAGTAACTAACGTTGGCTAGCATAACATCTTGTGGTGTTGCTTCTCTCTTCAGATGAGGCAATCACATTAATCACACCCCTCTAGCAAAACCCCATTATGTTCCTCCAAAGTTCCTTTATGCAAGATGACAACCCTTATATCTCATCGCTCTTGCTAGAATAGCTCTAACGATGCCTCCAAAGAGAATATGTACTCATATTAAACTGGTCAAGGGAAACATCAACTTTCGCCCGACACCTGCTAACCCTCTCTTGTAGCTCTTGCACTATAACTCTAGTTCACACAATGAAGAGTGACCTCAACAGTCAATATTGAACTCTACCTTATGATTAAAAGTTTCTTAATAGAGCATGTCTGAACTGTCCATCCGATGGCATACTAGGAAGCCAAGAATGTAGTTGGTTGTGGTGATAAATTTGTATATGGAGTTAGTAGACCTAAGGTCAACATGGGATACCAGATTTTGTAAGAAGTCCTTACAACTATCGCATATGTTAGGTCAGGAGCCAAAATGTGATAGTGGATCTCTAATATATAATCTCCCCCATCATGTAAGGCATGAGAATTCACAAGTGATAAATATGAGAAAGAGTAGAGTAATAATATATAAGGAATAAAATTAGCATACTATAAAAATATATCTGAGGAGCATGCAAAGTCAACATGGTGGCTCTCTTGAAGGGATGCAGAAGCTATAGGGACTAACTCCAAAACCATCAGTGTGTCCTACATTACCTAAAAAACCTTTATCATCAAAGCTGTGCTAACCCCATATGACTCATCGAGCTAAAAAGACCCGTAAAGGTTTACTGAAAAGGAGAAATCGATAGAGAGATCTACTGCACCATATGCGGTGAAGTCCAACATCCTCACTCCCTAGGAAACTCCCTTGAAGGCCTATGAAATAAGAGCTTATGTCTACAAACATCCGAGGAGGCATAATACGGTGAGAGCCAGTATGTCTGTAAGAAGACAATGGTGCCTCGCTGTGATGATCCAACACTATAACTTGGAAGGAAACAATGCACTCAGTTGAAGTATAGCTCTCAATATGTCTCCCTACATCAAGAAGAAAAGAAAGGCATAAAATCAAATGGTTAGTAAAATGTCAACAAATCAATGACTAACACGAAGAAGTTAAAGGGTAGGCAAGGTACCTCTGTCATATATAACCATTGAAGGGCCCCGACAAGGTGTCTGGCCCCCTAGTACTCCTAGCGCGCTCACCCTACACTCATAAATCTGGACATTATACTCGATAGAAGAGGTGAAAGATAGCCTTACCCAAATGAATCGTATGTAGCTAACGCTTATCTAGCTAGAGGGAAGTGACAAGCAAAAGCTGAAACTTGTGTCAAGTCTGAACAAGTGTAGCCAAACTAGTGCAATTGCATAAAATATGGCCTCTTGTGGGTCGACATCCATGCACTAATCATTTTCCACCTCACAAATGAACGACCACCCTTTGTAAGTCGTGGCCTGAGAGATTCTAAACTAGTAAGCCATACTATTGAGCTAGTACCCCTATAATATAACAACAACACACGAACGATGACACAACCAATATGGTTGCATGCTAAAGAGTATTAAGCTTCCCTCGGAGTGTGCATGTTTCATAGTTAAACACATCTACTCCTCTGGTTGACCCCATCAACAACAACCATCCCTCTCAACTGGGGTGGTAGACTGACAACATCTAACTAGTAGACTAGAGAGAAATGATCTACCACCAAGTGTTGGGCAAAAAAGAATAGTCATACCTACTCTAAATCCAAAGTAGAAGAGGCATGTGATAGCGGGATAATTATAGGGTACCCTCTCTCCAAGAAGTATGCAGGGCACTCTAAATAAGAGAAGGCACCCTGGATATGCAGATGAAACCATCTATATAAATAATTGCAAGGTAGGGTCATGTCTCATAGCTCAAAAGGAGTTTCCTTGGAAGTTATGTGTGGAGCTCTATATGTCTTAGCAAGTACAACTAGTGCCAAAGATAGATGTCATCCTTGTGAGAGCTGATTGGCCATTAGAAGAGTATTATACCTCATATGCCCCTACTCTAAGTGGAAGCATGAAATTAATAAGCAAGCCAGCTGGAACCGCATAAAAAATAAGTCCTCATTGATGACCGATAGTATAGGATAAGTGTAGCTAGTAGAAGAAGATGACTCGGTGGTCCCCTCTGAGAATGGAGCCCCACGCTACAAGCCATAGCAAAAAGGGTAATATAGAAACACAATGATAGAAGATTGGTAGCTATTTGAACGAAAGATATGAACCCAAACATCCATAAGAATGGAAATCCTTACTCATCTCGATAAACATGATGACCTGTATGTCTGGCGATAGTGTCTATATAGAGCTGGGTAAACATCTGGCATATCAAACCTTCCCCTCTAATTTCCATCTAGTAATGGCCCTTTGTGAAATAGATTCTCATCAGGATGAATACACTACTTAAAATGGTGGCAAAAGATAGGTTACCCGGACACTACCTATAAGTCAAAGAGTGAAACCATTATGCTCCTCTAGCCCAATCCAACAAGTGTTGTTGTTAGCATCCAAAAACTATACCAGACCATGAGCCAAAGAAGGGAGAATACATCTATAATAAAATAGAAAGGCATATACAACCTCATAAATCAAGGCCTACTACAAACTATGTTTTTGGGCCAATAGTACATATATTGCCCAATGAACAGTGTCACAATCAAGTGGCACACTTCATACCCATGCTACATTTATTGGAGGCATTTATTTATCACTACACCAAAGATGCACAAAAGGAGGAAAATTGAAAACTTAAGAGTTGCATGAGTTAGTGTGATGCATAACTTGAAGGGTTAAACAACCTCTAATCACCATATAGATTATGCCATTGTGATCAGAACTTCAAATGTGCTTAAGAGAAAATCCTTCACAATCAAATAATGAAAAATTGATTTAAGTCAAAGACTAACTCCCGAAATGGATGCACAACATTGCCCAAATGTCTTTCAATCACAAAACAAACTTCATCATTGTGTTCAGAACGTCATAAATACCTAAAATTGACCATAATTTCACCCAATAGAATTCGTCCAATGATATTAACATGAATCCCAAGGATTTGGCATGCAAATTTTGAGAAAACACATGCCAATCAAAACCAAATTGCTATTCTAAGTTCTATTATTTAATAATAATGATATAATTATAATGATTACTATTTATAATAATAAAATTTAAATTAAAGTAAAAAATAAATTAATCAAATCTAGCTTATATCTTCTACACTCTCTTTGAAGCTCCTGAAATCTCATTAAAATCTTTTGGTGCTGAGATGCTGTGGCCTCTTGTAAATCTCTCGTCTCAATCATTGTCATTTGAATGAGTTAAAATGAGAATGAATAGGCTCATTGGTATATTTTTCTTTTTTGTGATCACTTTTATGAGAAATTATTAGGTCTGATCACCTGATACAAAGATACATCCGAATTTGTCTCTGTCTATAGTAAAAGCGCAGTCAAAGCGCATGTGCTATAGTAACTGCACTTTGACTATGCTTTCACTATAGATAGAGAGAAATTTGGATATATCTCTCTATCAGGTAACCAGACCTAATAATTTGTCCACTCTTACACACATAACTTATATGGTTTTCCTGCATTCCCTGTTTCAAACTCCTGCTGCTCACCTGTCCTAAGTCTTTCTTCATTTTGTAGCCAACACCACAACTAATCAAAGCGCCAAAACAAAAATCTCCCATCAACCAGCCAGCTCAAAAATCAATTCCTAATAGGAGATCCCAAACTTCCTGCTCTACTTATGCATCTTAGCTCCAACTCGATCCCTTCATCAATTTTACAAGCCTCTATCTAATTTGACCCCAGTCGTAGGTCTCCATAGTCGCGATCAGACTCTCCAAACCAGCCACCCTCCTTCAATCTTTCGATCTCCCTTAAACCTGAAGTTAGATGACCAATCATGACCATGCTGTAAAGCCTTATGCCAAGAGTGACCAGCTGCATGAACCCCTATACTATGTAGAATACTTGCAAACCGTTCCAGTCGTTCGCCTCTCTATTATGCTTTCCAACCCCCTATAGATTTTACATATATGATCCCTACAGTCATCAAACTCTAATCCACTTGTTGACATGCGCCAAAGACCCATTAACCTATCTAGCCTTGTTCGTTCTACCCAGATAAATTGAATGCTCAGATGATTGCCAGCCACCTAGCCAATACAGTCATGAATTCTAGATCCCTATGTGCATATTCGACCCATTTCCACCCACATGTGACTACTTTACCCTTCTTCCCAACTTCACTAGCTCACTACTGACCACCCCTCTCAGCATCGGATCTTGAAGCCGCACATAGGCCTCTTAATAGAAGACCCCTGCCTGATTCTCATATGATTTTCTCCTTTACCTAACACCCTCACATGCAGCCCTTCTCACTTCTAGAAATAATCTACACTTCTAATTCACAACATACAAGGCTCAAGCCTCAATCTACCAAAAAACCAGCCTACTTAAATCAACCAACTACAAGCCCACTGGAACAACTCATCAATTCTCAAAACAAGCCCTCCTTTAGCCTAAAACAACCCATAAACCAAAAACAAAAAACAAAAAAAAAATGAAAACTCACAATTCCTGCATCCACCCATAATCCGCCCCGTTACAACCCATCTTTAACCCATTAACACCTCCTCCTCCTAGTCAACTTTTCCACTTCTAAAATCCAATCCAAACCATATTCAACCTAACCAATTCCTTACAATAATATATTTTTATTTATTAATTATAATTTTTAATTAATATCATTATTTATAATATTATTATTATAAAAAAGGAAGAAAGAAAGAAAAAGTGTTTTTTGTTCCTCTATGTTCATAACCATCGCCACCGTCGACATCAACATCGCTATCGCCTTAACTTCTCTTACTAAGGAATGAATGCCCTCAAAACCATTAAAATCACCAAACCCCATTTTTAACACTTGGGGTGCACAAAAGAATATCCCACACAAGATTTTCTATAGCATGGTGGGAGAGAACTCGGTGAGTGCTAACAGTGAGGCAGGTAGGCCTATGTACACAGTTTTATTTAGTATAGAGGGGACTACTTTAAGTACCCATGTACGTGCCACAATGCCTGTAGGGAAAGACTGTATTTTCATATAAATGACCCTAAGAGACCATACAAGCCTTTCTTTGGAGTGGCACGATTGAAGACTATGGCAGTGGTGTCGCCCAACACCTACCATACATGTTTTTATTTAGCATGGGGGAAGGCCTAGCTCCAAAATTTTCCCTAAATAGGGGAGATGTCAGGAGGTTGCCGAATTTTTATCTAACAGATGACTAAAATGAACAACAAGGGATTGAACCTAAAGTTGTAGGGAATAGAACTTAAAATAATGAGTAGTGAACTAAACTTAAAATACACGATCAATGTGAGAATATAAATTTTGAATGATAATATTTTCCATTTAATTCAATATTAATGAATCAATAGAGGAGCAGCTGACAAAAAAAATCATCAATACCTAACTTTCCCATCAACGGTGAAACCAAGGTAGCCTGTCATGTTCAATTAGCCAGTCTATAGGTATGGACCAAGAGATCTTGTTGAGTATGAGTTCTCATGATATGTATGATGAAGAGTTGGGTTAAAAAAATATTTCACGTACGGGCACGAGCATGATCTTATAATGCATGGCTTGCTATCTACTAGCAAATCTAGATATGTTGTGATGAATGTAAATGCCTATTAGCAGCATTGGAAGATCTACATTCTCTATGACCTGCCTAAATACGATGGTAGAAGATCAACATGTAAGTTATAATTATGGATATCACTATCATATTTGAGTTTTATGAGCATGATGACTCATCTATAAACAAGAATAAGAGGATAGTAGTGAGTACTACATACTATCTACAAACAAAAAGAAATGAATTTATAGTGAATGCGAACATCAACAAATGATAATATCATGTTCATTGTGTATACAACAACTTGAATATAAGTAGTTTTAGCATAAAAAAAAGTGATGCAACATTTTTCTTATAATCAGTTGCAAGAAACTCACCATGTACACAATGGCCATGCTTATAAGCAACATTGGAAAACTCATAATTAGTGCAACTTGTTAAAATGCACATAACACTCTTGTCCACTAGCAATGGTGAAGGATATTATATTTGACATATCTCACATTAACTTGTAGCGAACACTGAAGGTTAATATACAACGAGCATAGTAAGTTTCCGATGAACGTATGTGGAAAACGTAACAATGAATATAGCTCACCCAACAATTAACACCATTTTGTAAATGAACATAATAACCTACCTATAAGCAATGATAGTAGATATGTTCTAAGTATAACGGATCCCTTGTGAACGTGGACATGTGGCGTAACATTTGCAAGCAATGACTGAAGATCACAATAAATATAGGAGCACAACAAATGCAAACACCTACGAGCTACTATAGGAGATTTGCCATGTATACAACGTGCTATCTAGATATAAATATAAAAAGTGATACAATGAATACAAGCATCTATGAGCAACTGTTGGAGACTCATTAGTGCATGATAGTCTACATGCATAAAGTAAGAAATAACCCAAAATATCACATGCTATGAGCAAAGCAGTGAATTCATAGTTAAAAACTACAGGCCCTAAAGTGGAATTCCACGCTAGTGAATTTGTAACATTCATACAAGCAGACAAAAAGCATCTATAAGCTTCTAAATAGAATATTGCGTACATTCAAATGATAGTTTCCTATAAAATTGATTAGTACCAAATATTTTAAAATGCCCAAAGTAAATACATTATAATAGGCATAATAGATTATACAAACATGTCACTCGGTATCACAAAATACATTATGCTACAACAATATGCTGCATTTACATGCTGGCGTATGCACGCATTATTATTATGAAACCATATTATGCAAGCAAATAGGTGAGGCATAGCTGAATTATAAATGAATATCATATGCTTCCACATTAAGTTAGTGCACAAAGAAAAAATCCAAAATATCAATATATACGCACACATATAAATATGATGTATATATCCATTGTATTGCAAACATACTACCACTATACAAATACATCATGCAAATACATTATTTAAAATGCATGCAAATGCCTAAACATGCATTGGCCCCAACAAGCGTAATACATGCACATACATGATATCTAAGGAGGGAGGTTGTGCTGGTCAAAAGAATAAACCTACGTTTGAGCCTGATCCTTCTATGCGGGTAAATATGAGTCGACGTGACTCAAACAATTAATAAATGTAAGGTTAAAACATTGACCGAGATATCTATTTTTTATGTTCATATTAGGTACTCAATGTTTATTACTAGAAAAAATCATTAATAAAGACACAAAGCCAACAATGAACCCAATCCTCTATCGATAAGTAGACAGAGTCGACAAGGTTCAATCAATAGAATAATAATTGCTTAGAAGCACCCTGATGATAGCCGTATTGTTAGAAAATCTCAATCGGAGGTGACCCCGAATATTGAAATATACCTCCCAAATACTCATGAAATATACTCAATGATATCGATATTTAAAACTAGAATAAATCACTAAAATACTTTAAAAATATCCATCCACCATCTGTAATAGTTTTTTGACGGGGACAAGTTTGAAAAGCACTTTAGCTACCAAGGAGAAAATGTCTGGTCGAGATTATCACTAGGATTCACTCTCAACCTATCTCTTGGCAGTAAGGACGTGGCACATGTCCTCCAACTAGTGGTTTCGCCGTCAAATGGTTCCACACTGACAATTTCAGCGCTAAATGGCAATGCATGTATATGGTTATGACCGGGATCCTTTGACTAGTTTGTTTTGCCTCAAAATAACACCATTATATTACTATCATGGTAAGAGCCCTCATGTTGCCCAACTACCTTAAATCATCATGTAATTAATCAATGACATATGATCGATAGGGTACAAAATCCTCTATTATGTAAGGAAGATTCAAATTTGTCCCCTTAGACAAATATTCACCCCACGTCTACAATATACCCTTTGACAAAGAAACTCATGGCTACCGATAATGATCTTTCTACTAGGTTGGGTCGACTACCTCATCTGACTAAATAAATTAGGGACGATGATGACCCGGGAAGACAGAACCATGGGTTCTAGATCAAGTCTATCATCATTCCGTCTCCACCATCCCCTTTAAGTGTAAGGTGGTAAAAATCTAATTTTAAATATTAAATCTTCAAATACCTCAATTATTTTGCTACTATACACAAAATACTGTGTATATGTTTGATGATTAGACCTAATCAAAAGTTCTCTCTTGTTATTGGGAGGGGTAAAAATCTATAGGGGCATACGCCTATAGGAAACTTGTACTCATATCATAAAGTCCTAGCAAAATGAGGGCAAAATATTTGGGTAACATCCTATTTAAAATCGAATATTCCTTCTAAAAATTTACATCATAACAAACTCGTTAAAACTCTCCTAGACGTCCCGAAAAGAAAGAAAGTGGTCCGCGAAGAGGCCGACGAGCAATTTTCGGAGCCTACACCGATCAAATCAATTTTTGAAGAGGTATCAATAGTAAATCAAGCAAATAATTTATGATAATCAACTCAAGTAAATATTAAAAGTATTATACTCGAAGCGGTTTCTGATATTCCTGCAAGAAAATACTAGTATTTTTTAATAAACTAAACTACAATATAAAAAACCCTGGATATTCAAAATTTCTCCAGCTAAAAAAAATGTTAAAAATTTCTCCAAACATAAGCTGCTCTATTAAAACAAAAGGATATAAATTTATAACAACTGTGAGACATGGACATATAAAGGTAAAACATTCGAAAATAGTGCTGTTAATCCTAACAGGAAAGCTGATTGGTATGTACATATCCACATTGATTTTCAAAATAGAAATGTAGATTTGGAGGAAAATTAAAGGTAAGTTCACTAGCAAATGAGAAATAAGTTATTCAATTCAATCTCCAGTTGAGCTAAGCTTTTTCCAGACTAATTTGATTCAGCTTCATATGAGATAACTTTCCTAATGCTTTTGTAAAGCAGGTTTTTAGTTAAATGATTTTTTGAGCTTAATATTTTTTATTAAAAAACTTTTTTAAAAAATAAGAAAATTATTCCCAATGAAATCTCAATCTCAGTTTGAGTGACCAAGTAATCTAGCTACCATGTGAGATCCCAACTTGCTATGAGCCAGTAAAAAATGTTATTTTTTCAACTCTATCACAAATTTTAATGCAACATAAATAAAATTATAATGCATCTGTCTCTCTCTATCTCTATTTCTATCTCTATATGTACAGATTATTCTGTGCGGTGTTCGAGCATGTCTAGATGCCAATCCGGACGGGCCATGTCTTCTAATGCACTATGCATTGGATGATGTGACGCATCTGAATTGACCTCTAAATGCATCAAGACACCGCATGTAATAATTTTTCCAGAGTTTGATATTGAGCTAGATAGATTTGACTAAATTTAAAGTAGGTTAAATTCGTTGGTTGCCGATTTGAGCTAAATATAACGAAACATCCCTAGAATTTATAATATTGGATCTATTATTGGAGGCCTGGGAAGACAAATTCTAATTAAGAACGTAGTAAAAATTAAATTACTATTTATTTAGGATAAAAATTTAAGAAGGTGTTTGAGATCATTTTTTTCTATTTTATTTTTATTTTATGTTTTTTTATCAATTTTTTTAAAGAAAATAAATTATTTTTAACAATACTATAAGTAATTTTTTAGATGTTTTTTTTAAATAATTAAAAAATCCTCAATTGCCACTAAATTTTGAGCTAGCTGTTATTTATTTAACAGTAATTTTTCTTAAAAGAGTACTATAGTAAAACTTGAGTGATTATGAATCCATAAGAACTTGTCTTAGATTGTTGTATCATGCTTTATTTGAAATTGGTTTCTTACTGTTTTGTAAACAAATTTTTTAGTACAAAAATATATTAAAAGCCGCTAAAAAATAGTGGTCAAAAGCCGTTGGGACGGCTTTCTTTCTACTTCCTAAAACAGCTTTCTAGAATTAAAATTTTAATTTTTGTACTAGAAAACTGATATAAAAAGCAGCAAAAAGGCTGTTCCAAACGAAGCTTAAATGTTTAAGATATTTGCAAACTTTCTCCAAAAAAAATAAGTAGTTCTCTACTCAAAATTTTGAGTTTATGACATACCTATCAGTTCTTTGGTCTTAATTGCAAGAAAAAAAAAAACAAAAAGTGACAAGTTTGGCAAATTCCAAAGATTTTGATTAATACATTCTGACAAAGCCTTGAGTTAATGATGCAAGACAAAGTAGTTATATGGCATTCATTAGGAGATTCCAACAATCTATTGAAAATTGCACCAGTCTTCTCTTCCTGAGCCTGTGCCTGAAAGTCCGGATTCAGCATTTGCATTTCATGATTTGCAATATAAAAGATTAGGAATAAGCAATTCCCTTCACCGTAGAGTAGTTGATCGCTTAAAACAAACGCAAACCCAAACATAAAGGCCAAGCTGCAAAAGCTTTCATTGGGATCACCAATAACCTCTTCGATCTAAAATTCATCTCTTTCAATTTGGTAGCTTATATACATAAAGTTTTTTTTTTTTTGAAGCCAATTAAGTAAATTCACACAAATCATATATGTAAGTTGCGAACTCAAGATCTTTTGGTTGGCAACCAAAACTTCAAAACAGTAGATAATGATGAGCTGCATATATAATGTAAGAGAGAGTTTTCCCCTTTATTGATTAAATCAAGACTTTGAATTTTTCTCCTATTTAATATATGTACAAAATATATAGCTTTAATTAATGAGGCCTCAATCATTATTTGGATTAAGAAGTTTTTGGTGATAATGCTTTTAGATTTCTTAATGTTTAGATTTATCTTAGTAATTTTCTTGATTTTGTCAAACTCAATTAAAATTGTCATTGAAAAAGTATTTAACAATAAATTGACTTTTAAATCTTATTACTTAGAGATTTTTCGGGATAATTTTTTAGAGGTTTAAAAACTTGGGGAGGTGGATACTTTTTTTGAAATTGTTTTCCATAACTCAGATTATCTCAATGATAAGATTAATCTTAACAAAAGAAGGGATAAACTTAGGTTTCATTTGGGACATCTTTTTTACTGCTTTTTAAAATAGTTTTTCAGTACAAAAATTTTTAATTCAAAAAAATTTAGTTCTAGAAAACTACATTAAAAAGTAGTGAGAATGCTAATCCAAACGAAGCCTTAATCTTATTCATTATGCTTAATGAATAGAATTATAGACATTAGATAAGTATTAATTGAAGAATAAAGAAAAGTACGTAATATTATTTTAGTGAACTATACATGTTAAAATTAATTAGGTAACGAAAATTAATGTGGTGATCAATCTAGCCTTCATCAATATGTTATTAATGAAATTTAGTTATAATAATATTATCATTAAAAAATCATTACTTAAATTTAAGAGATAACTGCTTTCTTGGCATTTATCCTAGCTTATACTTTACTCCAATGTTTGGGAATATACACTAAGGGATTCATGGTGATCAATATGACGGTGCCCACATCCCCACATCTGACCACAACCTCTTAGTTTGTTAATTGATCATGTATGTAGATATTTATATGATGTTAATTTTATGTTATGTTGTGCTTGTGCTGGGAATAAATAATATTTGGTGAATACAAGTGCTATATTTTTGTGTGATAGTTGTAATATGAATCTATCAATTTTCCACCTAATGCCCATTAAATAAAAAGTTGTGCGACTCCATTTGACATTTTTTCTATGAGAAAAATTTTTCAGGTAGAGAGAGAGAGAGAGAGAGAGAGATGTTGTGCCTTGGAAATTATCATTAAGAAGATCATGATTTTTGTAACAATTAAAACATTAACAAAGATATGATTTGTCCCAACACTAAAAAATTATTATGTAAGTTTGGTTTCAACTCCACTAGAAAAATCATCTGAATAATTCTTTCTTCTATTTGAAATGCTTTGCAATTAGGAGACATTATGTTATAGTAAAGCTGAAAGGAATCAAATTTTTCTTAGGGGCAACTGACACTAAAACTAAATTCAATTAAAACTTTCTTACCTGAAAGTATTAGCTTAATCATTTGTCAGTCCTATTAAAGTTTCGTTTGGGATGACTTCCTTGCTGCTTCTTAAAGCATCTTTTTAGTACTAAAAAGTTGTTTTAACAAGAAGTAAAAAAGTCATCCCAAACGGAATCTAAAATTTTCAAAAAGCATCGTTCAACTCAAATTAAGAGGCTAAATAAATTAAATCTTGCTATGTAATTCTTAACCACTTATTTTCTTTCAAGTTTGACCAACAGATCAACATCTTACCATATTAAATAAAATTTCCAACGACATTCAAGGTTAGCATTTTATAATTATATTTTCGAGTAAGAATATCAATATCAAGAGGGAACTTTTATTACGTCCTCTGACCGGACGTATCCGGTCAGAGGATTGTTAGTCGATTTTTTCTCGGTATTTGGTCGGAATTGCTAGGTATTGTTTGGTAATAGCGAGGAATACCGCTCTGTGAAGACCAATACCAAGTAATACCGAGAAATCCCAAAAAATACCGAGTTTTTCTAGAAAAAACTCGGTATTTTTTGGGATTACTTGGTATTGCTTGGTATTACTCGATATTTTGTTTTCACATAATGGTATTTCTCATTATTGTTGGTATTGCTCGGTATTTCTCGTTTTGTACCTGCGATCTTAGTGCCGGCCGAACGTAGCTCTACGTACGTTCACCGGACCAAATAAAAGTTAATCAGGAGGACATGCCATAAGTTTTCTTTTGGCTTCACTGAAAGGTTCGTGTAGTTTTGTTCTGTCATCCAATTAGTGGATCTTTTTCGTGTTATCTTTCAAATCTATGAAAGGTCTCAGTTAAAGTAATAATGGATCTCTGAATTATTATTATTTTTTCTTATAAAAAATAAACCTTTCCTTTTATAGAAACCTCAACAAAGTTTATTTTAGAGAAATCTAAATATTACATACATTAGATCCTAACTATAGATTATATTTCTAATCTTATATTTGTGGATAATAATTCTACTTTCATTAAAAATGCTATAAAATTTATTCTTAATTATGAGAAGGCCTTGTAGAAGTTGATTGGTGCTAAAAAAGTTTAATTTATTTTGCATTATAAGATATTTCATATTAGAAGTAATTATATCTTATGTTGTCCTATACTCTTTTAGGGGAATATTCCTTTTCATTATTATTTTTTTTTTTTTTGGAAAAATTTTGGCTTGGCCGTATATTAAAAAGAAAGGTAAAAGGTTACAAGTAAGTAAAACTCAAAAACCAGCCCCAAAACCTGCAAAAAAAAAAGCAGCAAAACTCAAAGAAATAACATTAGATAAACAAAATATAAAAGCTCCAAACGAAATAGAAAGCATGGACTCAGGAAAACAATTTGTCAGCAGCTTGCATCAAGAATAAACAAATCCCCTTTTTATTATCTTGGAACACCATTATTCAAAGGATATAAGAAAATGGCTTTTTATGAGGATCTCATTTTTAAAATTATCAGTAATATATTTGGTTTGAAATATTCTCTTCTATCACATATAAATAGCATGACTCTCCTAAAGCTAATATTTCTTATATAATTCAAGCATTGCCTCATAATCTAAATTGATGAACATTTAAAGAAAATTTTGCAACAAATCCTTTCGGAGCATTACTGATTAAGGTAATAAGGTCCATTAGATTAATTGGCATAATATTTGTTAATCGATCAATAAAGATGATTTCAACATAAATGCCTTCATTGAACTTATAAGATAATATGTATAAAAACATTGGTGAAAATTTTGACCAAATAAAAAAAATATATGTGATTAAATTGCACACATACAAAATATTATATTAATAAGCTAAATCTTGAATCTTATATAAACACATCAAAGCTATCTTCAATGTCATTTTTGACGAAAGGTCTTTATTAAGAAATTTTTTGTGCATTTTATGAGATTGGTTAATAATAATCTTGAAATCTTTATGCAGGATATTTGAATGTAGATTCTAAGTATTAATGTTTAAAATTGTTGCATGAAAAGTATTATTCATTATCTAATTTATTGTTTTATCAAAAAAAAAAAAAAAAAAAAAAAACTTCATGAATTTAACAATTAATTAAAATTTGAGTTGCCATTTATCATAAGCAATGTTCATAAGAAATTTTGTTAATTTTTGGAAGTCAATTTAACTAAATTTGTATTTTGTGATATGGATTCGAATTTAATTGTGTACTTTCAAATCATTAAGAATATTGTTTAAGAAACCTAAAAAAACTAAATAATGCTTCTTGCTTTTTGAAGCTTATCATTAATGGATATTTTAAAGATTGTTCTTTGATGTTATCTATGTTGCAAGAGACCATTTTTTTTGATTTTTTTATAAGTTTTAAGAAGACCAATCTTCTATAAAAATTAAAATTTTTGGCATTTTATTTGATTTGGAGTTTTGTTACAAGGACAAATTAATGATCACATGAAAGTGGATGCTTCCACCAATATTCATTATATTACTATCATTGTTCTTCTACGATTTCTATATTACTTTAAATGAAATGCATGATCACTTAAAAAAAAAAACTTTAAACTTAGCCATGTATTTAGAAAAGTTAATCAGGTTATACATTTCCTAACTAATACTAAATGTCTGCACAAAACTTTTTTTTTTTTTAGTTAAAACCCACGGAGGGGCCTACGTGTTAAATTCAAAATTCGGTTACACCGTCCTTAGAAGGCACCTCCAGCTTACTAATGCTCCAAAGAGCCACAAAAAGAACAAAAAGAAAACCTACGAGCCGGTGGTTCCTTTTCCTACGATTAAAATAATAATGAAAGCAATAAAATAGTCTGTGATCAAACAGCACCCAAAAAAGGAGGATCCAATCATACGCGTTCAGCACATCCCTCCTGCAAAACTTAAGAACAAAATCGAAACACAATAGATATAAATTAACCATAAGTACCTTGTTCATATCGACGATCTTTATCCAGAAAGTGTTCCTGCAAAAGTTTCTTCCCAACCACCATTTAGTCATAGAATAAACAACAACAAAAATAAAATTCGCAATAAAACTGAGCTCCCAGCAACCACCAGCTAAATCCCACATAGTACCAGAAAAATGAATCCACTTCTTGAACACCCCAGCAAGCTAAGACGAGAGAGCAATAAACTCGAAGCCCACGCAAACCCATCAATAATCCTCCTAGAACCACCCATCAGACCGAAACAGAATAAGAAAAACATCAGGATAAAATACATCACCAGATAAATGCTAGCCAACCAGGAAAAAAGACAAAAAAAATCCAAACCAACCCAGCCAACATAGCAGACCCAAGGCGCAAAACAGAACCACACCATCCAAAACAGAGAACACACACTCATTTAGTTCTGAGATACGGTAAACCCATTTTATCCAGATTGATAAGCCCCTTCAAATCCTGAGGCAAAGTATTCACCTCAAACTCCCTCTCATTCTCCAACCTGCTCCCAAACTTAGCCAAGAAATCAGCACAAGCATTGCCCTCTCTAATAACATGATTAATCGAAAAGTTAAGCGTTGCAAGGGTCATACGAATACTCCTAATAACATAAAAAAACTGAGGAGAAAAAATATGCTCATTCCTTATAAAATAAATTAAACTAGAAGCATCCACCTCAATCTCAATATTCTGAAAACCCCTATTGTTACAAATGATCAGCCCTTTAAGCAACCCCATTAGCTCTGCAAAAATGGCCTTACACGGAGATAAAGGTCCCGCATACGCCACAATCACATTTCCAACATTGTCACGCAAAAGACCACCAAAACCGGCATGAAAATTATCCATCGAACCATCAGAATTTAACTTCAGAAAAGAGTTAACAGATTTAACCCACCGAACAAACCTCTCCCTACTAATCCCAACCTCCAAGTTATTTGAAATACCCAGATAATCACAAAATGCCTCACAATGTGTTAAATTCTTAGCAGTTATCAGCTTGCCATACACAATTTGAAGAATTTTGTAATTGACATTGTAAATAACATTCTTAGCCTCCATTTTTCTCCCCTCATGCTTAGCCTCATTCCGGGCTTTCCAGATAAACCACAGAATAATAATAGGTAAAGTGTTAATAACATGACCTTTATCATTAGACAGCCAAAGCATTAAAAAAGACTGAACACAATTGCTGGTAGTAGAATCAAAAACAGGGCAAGGTTTATTAACCAACCCAGCATAATGCCTCCATACACTTTGAGCAACCTTGCCAATAAGAAACACATGATTAATACACTCAATATTGGAGCAACAGAAACATGTAGAAGGCAAATAAAAACCTTTTTTCCACAGACGGGTGTCAACCGATAAATAGCCTTTCAAACATCTCCATGTAAGAATAGAGTAAGACGAAGGAATACTATTGTGCCAAATGTAATCATAGACAGTAGAAGTATCCTTTTTACTCCTAAAACCTTTTTTCCACAGACGGGTGTCAACCGGTAAATAGTCTTTCAAACATCTCCACGTAAGAATAGAGTAAGACGAAGGAATACTATTGTGCCAAATGTAATCATAGACAGTAGAAGTATCCTTTTTACTCCTAAAACTGTCCCAAACCTTTTTAATTTTAAAACAACCATCATTAGACCTATTAAAAAGGATACGATCTTCATCTAAAGTATTTAAAGGGATATTCAAGACCATATTAAGAATACTGTCAGGTAAAATTTGTCTAAGTTTATGCACATCCCAACAGTTATTATCAAAATAAAAACTCACCTTAGTAGAACTAGGAGTATGAGAGTACATCATACTATCAATAGAGCCCAAACCAAGCCAATTATCATGCCAAAAATGCACATCCCCTTTGTCCAAACCCCATTGGATGAAAGGTTCAACAAGCCAACCAATGTTGCATAATCTTTTCCAAACCAAAGAATCTGTTTTCTTAAACTGAATAAACAAGGGATGACAATCATTACAGTACTTATTAAACATAAAAGTAGCCCACAAACTAGCTTTGAATCTAAAGGTGAACCACAACTTGTATGAAAAAGCCTTCACCATATCAAAAATATTCTTACAACCTAAACCACCCTCGTTGAAAGGCCCACAAATATTCTGCCAAGACGACCAAAGGATACAAGACTTATTATTGTTGGCTCCCCAATAAAACTTGTTAATTAATCTTTCTAAACGTAAACAAATAAAAGGCGAAGGGTTCATAGTATGAAATAAATAAATAGGAAGAGAGTTAAGAACATGTTTAATTAGCACCAATCTACCACCAAAAGAAAGAAAATTAGAGGACCAATTACCAATTTTGCTTTGGAAAATTGACACCATATCCTCAAAGAGAAAACTTTTCTTACGACCCTTATAAATAGGGGTGCCTAAGTACTTGAAAGGCAAACCCGAGAAATTAAAACCACAAATCCTCTTAATATTATTAATTTTACTTTGGCTAGCAGACTTAGAAACAATAAACATGCTTTTGTGCTTGTTAATAAACAGACCACTCATATCTTGAAACTCCTCAAGATGCTTGATAAGAAACTTAACATTTATAATGGAACTATTAGCAAAGATAATGAAATCATCAGCAAAGCTAAGATGAGTGATAGGAATACCACCCATAGTACGATAAAACATGTTCGGATGCCTCATATACAGAACCTCCAAACCTCTAGATAAATAATCATCAGCTATAATGAATAAAGCAGGGGACAAAGGGTCACCTTGTCGTAAACCTTGACTAGACTTAAAGAAACCATGACTTTTCCCGTTAATAATAACAGAAAAAAAAATAGTGCTCAATACTATTTTTAATCAACGAAATAAAATTATAATTAAAACCAAATAAAGACAAAATTTTATAAAGAAATTCCCAAGACAAATTATCATAAGCTTTAGTAATATCCAGCTTCAAAATAAAATTCCCACCTTTAAATTTCGTATTGATATCATGAGTCATTTCTTGGGCAAGTAAAACATTATCAAAAATACTATGACCTTTCACAAAGCCAGTCTAATTTTTAGAAATAATTCTAGGAAGAATATTAACCAGTCTCGTAGCAATAATTTTAGAAATAAGTTTATTCAAGAAAGAACATAAACTAATAGGTCTAAAATCATTCCAGTTATTGGTGGCAGCTTTTTTAGGAATTAAAACAATGCTAGTAGAAAAAAAAATTTTCAAATACGGATTACCCGAGAAGAAATCAGACACAACCTCCAAAATATCCACCTTAATAATGTGCCAAGTTTTAATAAAGAATTTAGTAGTGAACCCATCCGGACCCGTAGCAGAGTCAATATTCATATCATGCATAACCTTCCAAACTTCTTCCTCAGAAGGAACAAGATTAAGTTGATAATTATCATCAGCAGAAATACAACTAGGAAAAATATAAGGATTGTTAATAGAGCTAGATTGAAACTCCCTATTGAAAATCTTCTTAAAGTGCTCCACTCCAGACATTAAAATAGAATCCTCATCCTCCAAAACCCTACCATTATCCGTAGAAATTTTAAAAATATGGTTCCTAATTCTTTTCTTATTAGCCAAAGCATGAAAAAATTTGGTATTTCTATCACCATCAATAGTAAATTTAGTAGTAGCCTTTTGAAGCCAAAATAATTCTTCTTGTTCTTGTAACTTAAACAACTTAATCTTAGCCTCATTAAGGAAAGATAAATTAGCACTATCAGGATTAATCTGATGAATACGCTCCAGGTCCATCACTTTTCTTTCGGCCTCCTTGATGTTCATAAAAATGTTTTTGAAAGTATGTTTATTCCACCACCTCAAAACTTGCTTAAGCCTACTAAGCTTTTGCCAAAGCTTAACCATACCCGAAACATTGTTAGAAGGGAATAAAGGGGCCTTCCAATTATTCTCTAAAACATTAAGAAAATCATGGTGTGCAAGCCACATATTTTGGAATTTAGAAGCAGTATGAACAAACTCTTTATTAGCATTAATAGAAAGAAGTAAAGGGGCATGATCAGAAACAGTTCTACTAAGATGCTCCACATTAGACATATGGAAGTTGGCAATCCAATCATGATTAAATAAAACTCTATCCAGTCTTTGTCATAAATTATCTCTGTTCCACGCAAAAGCATTATCGAAAAAACCAATATCATGTAAATCACAAGAGGAAATCATGGAGTTGAAATCCTCCATAGCATTAAAATTTTGAATCTTACCTCCCACTCTTTCACTCGAATTAGCAATAACATTAAAATCCCCTCCCACACACCAAGGACCCGTAGAGACCAAAGCAAAATTCTTTATCTGATCCCACAAAGCAAACCTGCCAACTCTAGAACAAGCATCATAAACAAAAGAAGCATTACACTTAAAATTAAACATAGAAATAGAAACATGCACAACTTGACTAAAATCATCCTTAATATCAATACTGACAGATTTTTTCCAAAATATCCAAATCTTATTAGAGCAATTAGAAAAACTATTAGAAAAACCTAACTTGGAAGCCGTAACATCAATTTTAGACATAGCAATCAAGGGTTCAAGTAAAACCAGAATATGAATATTATGATTCCTACAAATATTTTTAACTCTAGTTTTCGAATCCTTCCCACCAATACCTCTAATATTCCAAATCAGGGATTTAACCATAAGAACCTTTTGCACTAGTTTGTGCTCTGGTAGAGAACGACGTAGAGGATATAACTTCTTTATTTTTTTCCCTTTTTCTTTCCAACTTTAGAAAGTTGGTCCTTGTCAATATTATTAATAGGAGAATCATTCACCTCGATTTTTTTTTGACTTAGAACCTTGAAATTCATCAGGTAAAGAAGTATCTCGTTCATGATTAGTCACGTTATCCTGCCTTTCAACAGGAAAATCCTCCCCTTCATCCCCATGCACCATAGTTTCCAGATTTTGCCTCGAATCGTCCCCCCTATTTTCATTAGGAATGAACTCCCCTTCTTCACAATTATCACTAACATCCGATTCGTCATTGATAGGTATACTAGTTTTCGTAGGAACTGAAATATTCTCATTAGCAATATTTAGCATGGAATTAACAGAAACAAAAAAATTAGGTGATTTCTCACTATCATTACACAAAGCATTATAAATATTAGTAACAACCACATCACCTACGTCACAGCCATTTTCCTTAACATCACCACAGGTTTCCGGCCTTTCACAGCCAATTTCCACATTATCATTAGGAATATGGATAGCAGTATTAGGTAAAATTTGTTCAGGAGCAAAATTAGAAGCATTAACCGGCAAATCAGCTACCTCATCTGTGGATTTCACTGATTTTTTCAGTTCATGATGTAATTTAAAATAGTCAGAACTAGCATGTCCATGAATTTTGCAATGGGAACAAAAATCAGATACCTTCTCAAACTCTACCTTTTGCAAATAACCAAACGCCTTTGAGCCCACCCAAACCTCTTTAGGATGCTTTTTCGAAATGTCCACTTCCACCAACACCCTTGCAATAGAAGGCCTGGTTCTTGATGCCGTAGCTTGATCGGTTTGCAAAGGACGGCCAAAAACTGAACCAATCGCATGTAAAACTTGGGGATTAAAAAAATGCAATCTTAAATTAGGGAACGAAATCCATATCGGAACTATCAGAGATTCTTCATGAACATAAAAAAATGGAGTCCATTTTAAAATCCTCATTTGACAATTATTAATAAAATACGATCTCCGAGCAAACACCCTGCTATAATCCAAATCATTCGATAATTGAATCGCAACATGCCTTGAATCCAAAAGTCCGATCGAGTAAAAACCAGAGAGTTTAAGATTAGCAAAAAAAGAACGTATCGAGTCAAGATTTGGGCGGCGCAAAGAAAACTTTCCAATGAGAGTAAACTAAAAGGGACTAGCAAGCTTAAGAACATCCTCATCAGAGATCAAAATAGCATGAACACCATTCTGCACAGATTGAGTAAGTTTAGGAGCGTTATCACCTTGCATCGGGTTACCAGAGAGCACATCTTTGAACGATCACGTAGGCGACTAAGCAGCATCCGAATCAAGATTGAAAAAGCCCCTACTTTTCCCATTTATCGGGCTGGTCGTCTTCCCCCAAACATTGGAAGAAGACTTCCTCCCGAGAGATTGAAGCTCCCAACAGGGCAGCAGAATAAGGAGCCCCCAATAAGCACACGATGGAAGGAAAACAGGCAAAGAAACAGGAAAAACCACGCTCGGAGGAAGAAACAGAGGTAAACCCTAGAATCGCCTCGAAGGCGGCTTGGGCAATAGAGTTTTTTTGGAGTTGATTAAGGTTTGGATTTGCTATGATGTCTGCACAAAACAAATAAAATCTATTGTCGCAAACTATCAAGTGGTATGTTATTGGATATTACTATGTTAAATAAATGATATTATCCTAATCTTAGAAGTTGATTTCTTTTAGTTTTCTTTTTCATTGGTATGATTTTGACTTTGTTAGTTTTAATATGTTATTGTGTTTATTTATTATTATTGATGCTAATCATTTATTTTTAGGCATTATTCTTTTTTGTGTCCGTCTAAGCCATTCGTTGGTATACATTATGTTAATTGTTGTGTGAAGATGTGATTTTGCAACTCTTTTTATTGACCATCTTAATTTCTAATATGATTTTGTCTTTCCTATATATTCATCTTTAACACTATATTTTCTTTTATGTATTGCCAGTTTAAATAGAAACTTTTTATGTATTTTAGTTCAACAAGCTGATGAGGGTGAGGTGGTGGGGCTTAGATCACTTATGTGATCAATTGGTAGATTGATATGGCTTTCTAAATAATTATAAGCGTTAAGGTTGATCTTGAGTAGCTAATTTGAAGTTGGGGATAAAGCTTAAGGGGTTTGGGTGGTATGCAAAATTTCTTGCAATTTGTCTAGAAAGTAAACTCTAAATTCTACGCAATGGATATTCATCTCCAGCTATCAAAATCTAGTGAACTTGAGCTTTTTTTTTATATTTGTGTATGTCACCTTTAATTTAGGAGAATTATATGGGGCTACAAAAAGGTTACCTCACTCGAATTAAAAAAAAGTTTTGATTAGTTCTCTAGGATAATTTTGAGTAGAAAAACCATAAATAAATTTAGGTTTATTGAAGTTTGAAATGTTTTCTAAAGTAATGGAGAATTTGGTGGAGTTTTAAGGTGTTTTAGTTAGTCAAATACTACAAGTAACAAACTAGCCTAACAAACTAGTTGGTGCTGGCTAATTAGTAATGAGGATTAAACTTAGATATTGAGGGAGGAAAAAAGATTTTGGATTTTTATAAGGTGGCTTATATCATAATCACATATTATATGACCCCAAGAACACCTTTTGAAGAGTTAAAGTCTAAGTCGTTAGCAGCCAAGTCTTGTACTAGTTTCTCCAAATCCTCTTTGGTGATCAAAATTCCCTTAGTAGATGGGTTATCAGAACACCTCAATAGGATCCTATAATCGTCAAGCTGGTCCACCTCATAAGTGATGATGTGGTTCTCCTAAAAAAATGAGTATCACTTTGGTTCCTATATAGAATGATTTTGTGTTCATGCAAAAGAAGTTTCTTATAAATTGGGGTTGGCTAACTCCTTTATATGATATAAGATCTTCAACATTAGAAATTTAGTTGATAAATATGTCTTAGGAAAATTTAATCAGTTGAGCATTAGTGCCAATTATTTTAGTTATATCAAAATGCCCACATGCCCTAGCTTATAACTTTTTGAATGATGTGGAATGATACCTCTTAGAATAGATTTTAGTTCAAACATAATCCTTAATATTTAACTCTTTAAAAATTTTATTTTTTTCGTTTGAGATTCAACATATTTTGTATTTGTAATTTCTTATTGCTTTTTATATTATCATGAAGTTTTTAAAAATCTTATTCAAATATAAATATTGAATTAGAAAATGCATCTTTGGAGATGCTAGCAAGATTAACATATTTTCAAGGGCTATACCTATAAACTGTTTCGAATGAGTTTTGTTAGTGACCCTAGAAATCAAAATGTTATAGGAAAACTTAGCTATCAGTGAGTGATGGTACCAATTGCCTAACTCCTACCTACAAGACTTTTCAGAAGATTTCCTAAGTATATATTGACTAGCTTAGTCTGACCCTAGATTTGGAGGTAAAAGGTAGAAGAAAACTTTAGTTTCATACCCATTAATTAACTTCCATGATGTTGTCTAGAAAAAATACACAAATTTGATATTTCAATTAAAAATAATAATGGAAGGAAGTCCATAACCTTGCTATATAGAAGCATCATTGGATTTTGATTATGGTAAAAAATTGGTTTTCTTGGAGAAAATACCAAATACAATAAAAAAAACTAACAAGACGTCAATGAGTTTATGGTAAACCTAAAAAGAAATCCATAGAAAAATCTTCTCAAGGACTAAAAAGATCATGTAAGGGATGGTATCTTCTTACTTTTTACTTTTTAGTCTTGGTTTTTTCATAGGTAAAACATTAAATTGCAACTCTCTCAACATTTCACTTTAGAGAAGGCCAATAAAATTTAGATTCAATGAGCTGTATAATTTTCTTCTTACCAAAGTGTCCAACAATAGCCCTTGAATGTAACTTTATGATAAGAAATGTCCTTAATGAATTCCTACATTTGTATACTTTCTTTCCTTTATACAAAAAAACTATCAATAATGGAATAGTCACCAATTAAACTAATAAATGGGGCTTAATTCTTATCATCTTCTAGATAAATTACATGAAATTTAGGATATACTTGATCATCATTCTTGATACTTTTAAATTAGGGATTTTGAAATTCTAAAACTAAGAATACCAAAGGAACCCTAGAAAGTACTTCAAGTATATTGTTAATTCAAGACTTATACTTTAGAACAAATGTGAAATCTTAAAGGTATTCTACCCACTTAGTATGTTTACAATTTAACTTTCTTTGTGTTTTAATAAACTTTTGAGCATGACGGTAAGTATTGAGAATGAATTCCCAATGTAGAAGGTAATGTTTCAAGTGTCTTGGGGTATGAAAAATTAAATAGGATTTTGTACCATTAATTAAGTATCATTGTTTAGCATCATTTAAATTTTCTTTGTCAAAGGTGAAAACATGGTTTTATTTTTTAAGAAAACCACCAATATATACACCAAAAGCATCAAAATTGACAACAAATGTCTAAATTAAATAGGAAAGTTTCAAAATTATTGATAAGGTCATAAGAACTTTGATTTACTCCATAGCTTTCATTAAAATGTAGTATAGATAGACTTGTCTTTCTTAAAGATGTCATTGATAGGAGCTACAAATGTCCTAAAGTTTCTAATAAATATTTCATATAACATATCTAAGCCATGAAAGCTACAAACACCATTGTAAATCATTAGCACATGCCAACTTAGGATAGTTTATATTTTTATAGGGTCAGCTTTCACTCCAATAGTCACTATGAACTTGAGAAATTTGACTTTGCCCAAATAGAAATAATAGTTTTTTAAATTAATCTAAAATTTGTTGCAAATCTATTTTCATGACTTATATTTTGATGATTGACAAACACCATTGATTCTCTTGGACTGCCTGTTACTTCTAACTTTTCAGGAATCGAAGATCGGACGAACCCCCCCCTCTTGGTTAGCTTTGGACTAAGTTCATAGGGCTTAACATCCCGAACGAACTTTCATAAACCACAAGAAATTTCCCTATGAATGCTTTAGAAGTATGTTCATATGAATTATGAATGTTCGAGGAGCATTAGATATTCTTAAAGGCTTGACTAACCATTTGTCAAGGGTTTTAAAAACAGTCTTCTATTCATCCCCTGTTGTAATTCAAATATGATGATATTCACTTTTTAAGATCTATTTTGAGAAATAAGTGGTAATTCCCATAATATATAATATTTCAAGAAATTATGGGATTAAAAATTTGTGCTTAATTGTAATCTTTTTGATAGATCTACTATATATGTATATGTGACAAGTGCCAATCCATTTTAACATGCTAGTAGGTGAGGAATTATTTATGCATTGAGGCTATCTTGGATAAAGCTTCTCTTAGGCAATTAATATAATTTTATTTTTAAATTCCGCATGCTTAGTATGGTTCATCAAATATTGAAGAAGTTTAGGTAATTCAAAATTGTGAATGATATTTATGGAAATGTTGTATATCTTTCTAGAGTGGCAGACCATCGCGTCGGTCCTAGAGATATAAATATACATTTATTAAGTATTGGATATTAGCTAAAGATTTGGAGAATTTGATGTAATTTTACAGGGTTTAGGTTGGTCAAATACTAGTAGTAGCAAACTAGTCAAGTAAAATAATTGGTTTTGGTAGGCCCTAGTAATTAGAATTAGACTTGAAATTTGAGTGAGAAAATGGATTTGGATTTTATAAGGTAGATTAAATGTAAAACACATTATAGAAGTTGCATTAAGAAAATAAATGTAATAAAATTAAACTCTACTCTCCAAAGTAGAGGCTCAAGGAGATCTGACAATCTCTTGAGTGTTGTGAGCCTCCAAGAAACTTAGGATTCTCTCCAAAATTTCTAAGAAAATAGACCTTCCTTAATTTCATTTATTTTTTTATACAACATAATAAACATAAAGGGACACATCCATCATTTAAATCAAAAAAGAGGGAAAACGATAGGAGGGAAGGTCGACACCTTGGATGGGCACACTAGCAACCACCCTAACAGCTCCGTCATTCAAGCTTGGCCAACCACACCATTCTCTAGCCATCTGCTTAGTCAACCAAATCGCACCCTACTACTTCACTCAAACCATCCCTAGCCCTTTTACGCAAAAAATATCCACTTGGAACATAAAGTCCACACAATACTATGTCTCCATACACATATAATCTACAAAATATGAAAATACATAAAAAGTAGACTAAATACAAAATTATTTCCTTATGTGCTCTTTCTCTATTCTTGCTCTTCATAGCTTGAGCATCTTGTACTCTTGCCCATGCTCTAGTGACAGGACCATTTCCATGTGCTACATGACAAGCCTTCTCTCTCACATGGTTTGTGGTCTCATGTTTGTCTGATGGAGGCTACCTTAGATTTAACAGACGATGTAGGAAAATTTTCATATTTAAGAATAAAATCTATCATAAATTAATATAAGTTCATCAATAATTTATTTTTAGTTGAATTTTGACATATTTTAAATGACAAGTAGCACCATAAATAATATCACTGCACAATTTGTCAACCCAAAAAATTATTTTGTGACATATTTGTCAAAGTTAAGCACAAATGAAATCTATCACTAGAAGTGCTAGAAAATTAAAATGATTGACATAAATTCTTGCTAAAATTTTTAGCAAAATTTGCATGAAACTTCTACCACTAGTTTCTAGTTGCATTGCCAATGGAAACATCTTGCTATATTTTAACTTTTCCACTAAAAAAGTCATGTAGGAATTTTATTTATTGTTTATTTAGTGGTTTATGTTATTATAAAGGCCCTTCTTTTATGTGTGGGGTGTAAAATGACAATCTTGAATAAAATTTTACCTCAATTTACTAAGATTTATGGCTACCAACTTAAGTTAATATTTCCAACCAAAATGTCAAGTGGGAATTTTTTATTGTTAATATGGTGGTTTTTTTTTTTTTTTTTGAAGAATAAGATATTCTTAAAAGTAGATGGTGGCCATATAATGGATAAGCTAACTAATGATGCATGTACTATTATAAGGTTTTTGTTATAAAATTCATGATGAACTTTTGGTGACCAAAGATATATAATAGCTTTAATTAGTAAAAGATTATGAACTTGACTTATTATAATCAAAATAATAATAATTTAAATATAATTTCATCAATGTTGAGTTCAAGTATCGCAAATCTTCTTTTAACCTTTGCTACTAATGACATGGAGTTGACGCATAAAAAAGTGTCCAAATATGATCATTAAGATCATGCATTGGATGCTAATACTCCAAGTGGGTGATAGTTTAGTGTGGAGTCAAATTTTTTACTTATATTAGACAAAATTTGATTTGATTACAACCTTAAGATTCATTCACAGTCAATATTTCAAGATGATAGCTACATAGCATAATTAAGATTTAATTTTTAAAGGTTTTGGATGACCTAATTTAATATTAATTCATTCACATATAAATTTGTAAGGTGGTAGCTACCGGACACAAGCTTCATTCAATTTAAGCTTGCTACTAATATATCTAAGAATCATATAAAGAAAGGCACGATTACATTGAGCTAAATATCCCATAAAAGTAAGCAAGAAAGATAAAAGAGGAAAAGGAGAAGAGAAAGAAAGAGGGGTATTATCAAAGAAAAATTCACTACTCCAAAAATGTTAGTTACCTACAGAATTTTCAGCGAAAATTTTACTCCTGAAATTCTGGTGGATTTCTATGGATTTTTTCGGCGGATTTCAAAAGAATTTCGGCGGATTTTGATGAAATATTTTTTACTGATTTCCAACATATTTTTAATATTTTTAAAAAATAATCATATATTTATAATTTAAAAAGTATAATTAACTAATTAATTAATTTAAATTAAAAAAATAAATAACTAAGTAAACTAATTAACTAATTTAAATAAGCTAATAATATTAATAAATTTAAATTAAGTAATTTAAGTTAACTAATTAACTAATTTAAGATAAATAAATAAATATTTTACTAAACTGATTAATTAATTAGCTGACTTTAACTAATTAATTAACTAATTTAAATAAAATTATTTAATTAAATGATTAATAAACATTTATTTTTTATTAATTACTAATTTTAATATTCTATGAGTTATAATTTAAACAAAAAACAATAACAACTTTAATGCATTATACTTTGCAGCTGAGTGGATGGGCGCAAGTTGTCCTTGACTGGGCGAATTATTAGGTTCGGTCATCGGACATAAATTTGTGTCTAGAATCCTGCTTAATGTTCTTTTACTGCGCTTTTGATTTATTTTTGCAAAAGGACAGCTAATATGCTTTTACTGTGCTTATTAGCTGCCATTTTGCTGCTCTTTTACTAAGTATTTCAAAAGCGCAGTAAAAACGCATGAAAAGCGCACTGGTTTCATATGAAGATTTAGGTCCGGTGATCGGACCTTATAATTCACCTCTTGAATGACTAGGATTACAACACTCACAAAGGCTAGCAAGTTGGTAAGAGCGTGTTTTTTTTTTTTTTTGGAAAAAAATTGCATAATGCATTAAATAAAAAGAAGAGCTAATACAAACTACTAAGTGATATAATACCTATCACTATCCTCCTTCAACAAAGAAAAGAAAGGAGGAACCTTATTACAATCTCATTCTTCCCACAAAAAAATCACCTTTCAACGCATAGTTAGCACAAAAAATCGGCTAACTTATTATATTCTCTATTTGCAAAATTAAATAGAAGAACATCAAAATCTTTGAGAAAAGATAAATCTTCCCTTCCAAATTGGTTGTCCACTCGATCATCTTTTACAACCGAGTTATGTAAATGTTTCATAATGTTCAAGTTGTTTCCTTTTATAATTATTCCTTTTGCTTCCATCATCCAATTCTTTATAACTCCTCTCAATGAAGGAAAAGCCAATAGCTCCAAGTATCCATTATCCCAATGCAAACAACTGAACCTAAAAGCTAGCAAAAATCTTCCTCTATGATCTCTGAAAATACCCCCAACTCCAACTTCATTAGAACGAAGCAAAGCTGCATCGATATTTACCTTAATCCATCTGGGTGGAGGGGGATGCCAAAAAGAGGAATTCAGCAATGCATGCTGGTTAGCACCCCAATTGTCCGAATATATATTAAACTTTGGAGATATTGATGCAAAACTAATAGCATTAAAAACAATATAGCCCAACCTGAGCTCATGACCTTCATGTATGAAAGTATTTCTACTCTTCCAAGAGTGAAAGACAATAGAGCAATATAATCTTGCAATAAAATGATTCACCTTCACTAACTTTCTCAGATTTTCCAAACAGTCCTGAAAATTTTCAAACTCTGGAATGCAAATGCCCCACTGGTTAGCCATTTTAATTGCTAGAATTAGTTTTGAACATCTAACAGCAACGTGTTCCACATCTTCCTTCATCTCACAACCTCTCGGACACAGGTTGTTATTTAACAATCTCCTATACATTAGGAAATCAGTAGTCGGAAAAGCATTTTTCATAAGATTCCACCAAAATAATGCAACATGAGAATTCAGCTTCAAATCTTTTAACCATTTCAATTCCAAGCCTGTATTAAAATTGATTCTTTCGCCTCCGACATTGTCTTAGAACACTTGGACAAAGTTGTAATAGTCTTACTTGATAAGTTTCTTATAAGTTCCACTTCATCCTCTGTATACTCCGAACCAATCCTGATGTGAAGGATCATTTTCACCAATTCTGCTCCAAAAAATTCAGGTAATTTTTCTTTATTCCAAGCTCCATCAGAAATAAAGCTAACCAAAGGAGGAAAATCTCCATCCACCACTGCTATGAATGTTGGCCACCTAGCAAAGCTTCTATCTAATACCCAAATATCTTTCAGAATATTAACTGAAGATCCAGAATTAATTTTCTACCTTACGATTGGTCTAAGAGCATTAGCTCCGCCAAGCAATAATTTCTATATCGAAGAAACATTCAACATCCCCTCATCGGCCCAAACAATTCTATCATACTTTGCAAGTAATGACATACTGAGAATAGGATTTGGTTTGTTTAAATAATCCCAAACCAACCTTGCTCTCAAAGGCTCCACCGAAGCAGTTGCAGAATGACTCCCTTGTCCTCCATTTAAAATCGGTTCACAAATATCTTTCCAAGCAACAAAATGTAAACCATGGCTCCCAATTTTTTTATTCCATAAGAACTCCCTACACATCTTATCAAACTTCTTCAAAATACTCAAAGGAAATAATAAAAGAGAAGAGTAAAACACTTGAATTGAGTACATCGCTGACTTAATAAGCACCAATTTTCCAGAAAAGGAGATGAATTTTTTACTCCACACCTCGAATTTTGATGCTGATTTCTCTAATAGACTCGAGAAATCTACTGCAACAAGCCTTCGTAAAGTAATCTTAATGCCCAAGTAGTGTAACTATTTGACTTCAATAAAGCCCATAAACATGGAAATAGCCCTCCTTCTTCTTCTATCCATATATTTGCTAAAGAGGATAGAAGATTTAGAAAAGTTAATTTGTTGACCCATCCACTTGTAATAATCTATTGTAATAGACTCGAGAAATCTGCTGCAACAAGCCTTCATAAAGTAATCTAAATGCCCAACTAGTGTAACTATTTGACTTCCATAAAGCCCATAAACTTGGAAATAGCCCTCCTTCTTCTTCTCTCCATATATTTGCTAAAGCAGATAGAAGATTTAGAAAAGTTAATTTGTTGACCCATCCACTTGTAATAATCTATTGTAATTTTCTTAATTCTTCTTAAATTTCTAAGCTTTGCATTTGAGAACATTAGGATATCATCAGTAAAAAAGATATGGGAAATCTTAGGAGCCAAAGGAGCAACTTTCAAATCCAAATTCCTTCCCTTTATTAAGAAAGCATTAGTAAGAAGCTGAGAGCATAAAATGGACAAATATAATGATAATGGACATCCTTGTCTAAAATCGCTCTTGCCTTCAATCCACTTCAAATCATCCCCATTAACTTGAACCAAGCAAAACTGGGCCAATCACACATTCCATTAAGAGGTTAGAAAATATTTTTGGAACCCAAAGTAATTCAAAAATTGACTAAGAGTATCCCATGCCATGCTATCATAAGCTTGTTCCATGTCCAATTTAATTGCAACCAACCCCTTTTTAGATTTAGAAAATATAAATTTATAAAAAAGTTCTTGGGCAAGAAGAACATGATCCGATGAAGCTCTCCCTTTTATGAAAGCTACTTGAACATTGGATACAAAATAATGGATCACTTTCATCAATCTATTTAAAAGTACTTTTGTCACAATCTTATAAATTGAAAGACATAAGCTAATTGGATGAAAGTTAGAAGGAACTCAAGGATTACTCACTTTATCAATAAGCACCACCAAAGTTTCCTTCCATTTAGAGCACATCTTGCCCAAAGAAAAAAATTGATGAACATCATTCAACACATCCAAGCCAATTATCTTCCAATATGCCTTGATGAAAGAGTACGTGATTCCATCCACGCCCAAAGAGATATTATTGCCAAGATGTTTAACCACAATCTCTACTTCTTCTAGCAAAAATCAGCATCAAGGATGTCACAACTTCCTTGACTTAACACATCTTGATTCAATGGCCAACCCTCAAACAACATTCGCTAAGTTTCCATTTGTTGCTAAAAAAACTAAAGAAAACTTCCATGATAGCCTCGGGTTCTTTCACCAGGACACCCATGTCATTTTTCACTTGCTTAATACAGTTACCATTCCTTCTATCATTTGCAAAAGCAGGAAAGAACCTAGAATTTGTATCACCTTGAATTAACCACTTAGCCTTTGCCCTTTGCCTCCACCATGTACTCAATCGAGCAAGACTACAATTGAATTCATTAACTTTAAAGCTTAGAAGGAGAACTTTATTATCAGGAAAATTTTGAACCAAAGACTCCTCCAATTGAAGCACACCTATTTCTTTCTTCAGTTTATCCTTCAAGTCAACCAAGCTTTGATGCTTTGCTTTACTGCAAAAGTACGAAGCTTTTAATACTCTTGAGAACTTTTTATTTAAAGATTCCATAGCATCTCCTCTCACAGGTTTAACCCAAGATCTTTTGACAACCGAGAATGCAGCCAGATAAGACAACCTTACATCTTCAAATTTTTGAATTATGCTACTATGAATTGCTTGGTTAAAAATTTTCAATATAATAGGGCAATGGTCCGAAGCGATCCTTACCAAGTGCCTTACTGAATCCTGATGGACCATTTCCAAAACTTTTGAATTCAACAAGCATCCATCAAGCCTTTTATGAATGCGAGCACTGTCATTTTTATTATTGCTCCAAGTATACTTAGAACCAAGAATCCCAACATCTTGAAGGTCACTTCTGTTCATAAAAGCTTTCATCTCTCAAGGCCCTAGTGAAAAAGAGAATTTTTTCCCCTTTTCTTATCTTCTTGAGAAAGAATGCAATTAAAATCTTCCCCTACCAGAGAGGGTACCTCAGACCTCAAATACTACTCCAGACAATCCCATAACTCCCTTCTGCCATACAAATCCCTGCTACCATAAACAGTAGAGACCACCCAAACACCTTTATTAAAAATTTTAAACACCCCAACTACACATTGAGTAGAAGCTTCCAACAAAGTAAAAGAGGCCAAATTAGACCTCCATAATACCAATATCCCTCCAAACATCCCTCTAGATGGGAAAAGAAAAAAATCCCAACCTTCTACCATGAATTTATTAAACTCATCTCTAGAAAGAGACGAAATTTTAGTCTCCCCAATTCCAACAAAAAAAAAACATCCCATTCTTTAAAAAATTCCTTAAAATACAAGGAGGCCTCCTTATTTGCCCCTCTACAATTCCAAAAGCTTAATGAACTCATTTTATCGAGAAGGTGGAAAGACCCCCACCCCTTCTTCAATTCAAATTAGCTTTACCTTGCCTCAAAGATGACTCAATGGTCCAAGAGACCTAAGTTCCTTAGAAAGCTTTGTTTTATGCACACTAGACATAACATTGCTCAAGAAAGCATTGACATCACCTTTATTCTCCAAAACATCTTCATTGCTGAAAATAGCTAAATCATCATTCCTCTTGTCATGGGAAAGGTCCACAATTTCCACCCATTCTCCTTCTTCAAGTTCAATTCTATTAGGAACATCAACCATTTCTAAAATGATTTCTTCCTCACATATAGAATTAAGCACTTCAAATTTGTTTTTTCCAAAAAATTGCAAAATGGGCTTGGTAGGAGATGAAATGTGCATACCCGTTCCTTCAGGATATTCCTGAGCAGAGTCACCATCTAGATTTCCACCATCTTTCATGTTCTCCAACACATTCAGAGCAGAATCACCAACATTTTCAGCATTAGGAGGAATAAAAACATCTCCAACCTTACAATAAATATTCACTGTAGACAATAAACAAACATCCTCTTGTACATTTAAAACTACATTCTTCACAGATTCAGCTTCAACTTGAGTATCAAACCCATTCATAGTATTTTCCAACCCCCCAGTCATCTATTCTTTGTCCATACCAGCAGATACATTTTTAATACCTCGGGCTCTTGGAATTCCTCCAGACCTTGGAACATACTTCTTCCTCAAAATCCCCAAGTTTCTCCTCCAATTTCTTTTGTTATTAACCAACACTCAAGGGCCCAAAGTAGAATCCTCCATAGGGCCATTAGCAACATCTATTTCAGCAACTTTTTGATGAACCAAATTCTTCAATAATTCTCCTACAACCTCAATAACCTCCTTGACCTTGCAAGCTTCAATCAAATGACCAATCCTTCCACATTTGAAACAAAAAAAAAAAAGAAATTTTTTCATACTCCACCTTTTGAAAAAAAATCCCATTCATTCCTTCCACCCAAACACCTGTTGGAAGTTGTTGGTCTAGTTGAATTCGGATGCAAACTCTAGCAAACTCCCTTCTCCCCCATTGAAACATATCCCCATCAATCAAAAGCGGTTTACCAATGATACAGGCTATCCTTGATACATTGATTTCATCCCAACAATAAAGTGAAAGATTGGGCTTCCTAATCCAGATTGAAGAAGCATTTAAGAGAATCATGATTGAAATTTGGATTCCATTTATGAAGTCCAATGATATGTCCATTCATAAACCATGGTCCACCTAATAAAACATTCTTCATAGAATCAACAGAAAAAAAAAAGTGCAAAGCAACGAATCCGATCCAATAACAGTCAGATGAAACTTGCCAAATTGTGACCATTGGCGTCTTAATTCATCCGCAATCAACTGTATGGGGATATGTCTTCCAAATACTTTGACGATGATAGAACATTGAAGCTTAACCGAAGTAGCTTTGACATTGGTTTCGAACAGCTTAACACCTGTTCCATCTTCCATGATGAATAGTTCATTGCTTGGTAAATTAATTTTGATATATGGCCGTTTCGACCAAGGATTTCCATAAATTTTTCCAGGTGTTTGTTCACACGTAGTATTTTCCACCACCAGAACAGGTCGAATCCCATTCTCTGCAGAAGTTTCACAAACAATTGATGGAGCACCTCCATTCTCTTGAGCCATTTGTACACCTCCATAAATAGAAATAAGTTTAACATTGGCAAACCTATTAACAAATAACTTCATATCAGATGAAGAAGAATCAATTTTATGAATGCCATGACTTTCATGGGGAGTGGTCGCCTTATATTCTTCCATTATTTGTTTTCCTTTTCCCAACATAGGAGATGATGCTTGAAGTTTTTCACAAACTGTTTCTCGAATAACCAGAGCAGCATTAGAATGAAAAATCTTTGGAGAAATCATAGATTGATAATGGACAGATACCACAGACGAGCTACTAATCAAAGGAGAAGAATTCCGGCCATCAGAGCTAGCCGGAGGACGCTCCTCCATAGCCAGCGAAAACCTGCCAACGTGATGCCGACGAGAAAATTTGAAAAATGTTTCAAAATCCGGGACCTTCTCTCACTAACTTCTCTCACTGTCATAAGGGTCTCTTGTTCAAAATCTGGTAAGAGCGTGTTGGCAAGTCAGTTGGCGCAGACCGCAGGCAACAAATTAGCTGGTGGTCACAACCATGCAACGGAAGCAGGCAATTGTTGGTTGGCCTGGATTTTTTTTTTTTTTTTTTTTTTCCGGAAATTTTTTTTTCTTGCTGCAATTTCTATTGGAAATCCACTCCGATGGATTTTTTTCATTAGTATTTGTTTTCCTACATGCGTTTTATCAATGGAATTTTTTTTTCTGCTGGAAATTCAATAATTTTGGCAGGCGAAGCTTGTTTTTCCCTGTAGTTATTAAAGAAATATTTTGGGTTCTTTCAAGGGTTGCTTTTCAAATTTTTTTAATAAGGAAGAAGTGTTATTCTAGTTAGAAAAGAAGCTCTAGGTCATACCATCTTGCACTTAAAGCGGATGGTTTAAAAATTTAAAAAAAAAAACTCTAGGTCATGCAAAAAAAAAATTTATCCACTCCTAAAATGAAACTATAAAACAGCTTACTTAAGAGAATTTTTGTAATAATTAAGTGATTACATTTTCTGTGAGGTTTCATTCTAGACGACTTTCTTATTACTGTTTAAAAAAATATTTAAATATCTTTTGAACTAGAATTTTTTTACTATAAAGTTGTTTTATAAAATGGTAAGAAACTTGTCCAAACGAAGCCTAAGTTAAGTAATTTCTTTGTCATATATTTTATTTTGTTAGGAGTATAGTATTTCAGGGATCCCTTTTTTCATAATTAATTAGTGCATTATTAAATCTCTACGCGGCCTTTAAACATAGGCTTGCTTAAGCCAAAGGCAAACTAAATAAATGTATTTCTCTCTCTCTCTATCATTTTATATTATGAGAAGACAGTCAATATTACATCTAACATATAAACATTAACCATTACAGTTCATATTATTACAGTGTCGTTGAACATGAATAGTCCTGTGATCAAATTAATATGTTATGGTAGTATATGAGAATGTTGTAAGTCTGTTTACAAGATAAATACACCGAAATATGAAAGAAAATAACAAATGGCTTACAAACACAATGATTTAAGTGCTACGTACTGTAACTATCTTTGTTTTGTCACTATTTTTTGTTTGCTTTAAAAAAATTTTGTACTAGGAAACAACTTCCTATAGCAACATTAAAAATTTACTTTCTTTATAGTAGCATTACAAAGTAGTAATAAAGTTAGCCAAAATGAAAGCTTCGTTTGGGACAACTTTCTTACTGCTTATTAAAACGGTTTTCTAATAAAAATTTTATTTTTTGAACTAGAAAGCTATTTTTACATAAAAATTAATTTTGTACTAAAAAATTATTTTAAGAAGCAGTAAGAAAGTCGTCCCAAATTACAGAATTTGTAAAAAAAAATGTCAGTTAAAAAAGATTTCGCAATTTAATCAAGTCTTTAACAGCTTCAGTATATTAATGGTGTTTTGCAACAAAAATATTTTTTTTTTAATTTAAGAAAATAAACTTTAAAAATATTTTGTTTCCGTAATAATCTATATTATCAGACAGTTTTTATTTTATTCTATTTTTATTTTAAGACTATGGCTAAATATCATATTTGACTATAACTTTTTTATTATTTTCATAGAAATTTATGTGGTAAAAAACTATTTATATTTACAATCAATTATAATCATGTGAGTTGTTACAAGAAAATTATCAATAATTTTTTTATAAGGAAAAAAATATTTTCTTCTCAATAATTTGAAAGCTATAGCTGTCCCAATTAGGCCAAATTTAGCTCATCCCTCACGAATCTTGATGAATCTTGCATGGATTTTCTAGTTGAATTTGATTGGTAGAGGAGACTTTACTGATAGGATGTCTATTAGCAGCCTCATGATTGAACATGGCTCAAACTATTCATCTCTCTATCTCTATCTATCTTTATATATGTCTCTCTCTTTCTCTTCTATTTTCTCTCTCTCACGCGCACAAACAAATAAAAAAATTGGTCCCGAAGCTGCAAAAGCCGAATTGTTTGTAAGCTCTCGGATTCTTCTCGTCCAGCAACTTAGTACTTTAGCTTTTGGGACCACAGATAGAAAAACTGAAAAAAGTTCTGATACGTAAATATATATTACACGATTTGTTATCATCTATGTACATTTTTCTTCCAATTCTTACAACACTAATTTGTCTACACAATTTTGAAATCTTTCTTCTCATATTGTTTCATCACATTTGTTGAATCCAAATATTTCTTGTGGAAATACTATGGATCAAGGGCGGAATCAGCCTTAATTTTCGCGGGGGGTACTTGTAAGTAATTATTGGTGTTGCCTTGAATTTGGCTCGACCCTTCACTACAAGAAGACGAGTCAATAGTGACCCCTATTTGTTCATATTCTTGATCGTCATACGCTTTGCAGATATATCATGGGTCCAAGGGGACAGTGCTCCCGAAACAAATTTTAGTTGTAAGGATATTTTTGGAATTCAAATTAATAATTAAAATAAAGAATTTTTTTATTATTTTTTGGGGGCGATTGCCGAAAGTCCATAATATTTTAAAACTTTTTGGGGGGAGGGGTAATTGCCTAAAAATCCTTGTAATAAAGACTAAAAAATAGCCGAGTTGGACAAGTTATCTAAAGAATAATATAACAAAGAATTTATTTTAGTTTTTTAAAGGGGCCAATTATTATTTTGTTATGGGGGGCAATTGCCCCCCGCTGACCTAAATGGGGTTCCGCGCCATGAAAGTTCATTAGGAATGTTAAGCCACCCTTATGAACTAGTCCGAGGCTAACCAAGAGGGGCATGAATTGGTGTTTTAAAATTTCTCAAACAAAAATCACGATCTAAACCAAACAATCACTCACATAAAATAAAGTGAGAATATTAAATGCGGAAATGCAATAAGAAAGAACCCACCATATTTTTTAGTGGTTCGATCAACTTGACCTACGTCCACTCCCCGGAGCTTCTCCACCGGGTATTGCACTAAACTCAGTGACTCTACTTTTGCTCCCACAGCAAAGCGGAGAATCCTGTACAAAACTCCTTTCCACCAACTCCGGTGAGCCAAAGAACCCGACCTCCTTTCGAATTCTCCTGAAGCAGGGAGAGAACCTCGACCTCCTTTTGCTTCCTCCTGAAGCAGGTAGAAAACCTCGATCAATCTCTGAAGTAGACCTCTCTAGAACCTCCAAGGAACCACGGACGATGACTCGAATCCTTGTTTGGAGCAACCTTTGTGAACCCCTCACAAACTCCCCCTAAAAAGATCTTCTCTCTCTCTCTCTCTCCCAAAAACTCACTCTCCTCTTGGTCCTCTCGGGTCAGGATAGAAAAAAAATGTCACATCTTTATTACACAATAAATCTTATATAGAATGGCTTCAAATTTTCCCTAAATTACAACTAACTGACAAAGATCGTCCTGGACGATCGATGAATTGTCTAGGACGATTGACGGATTGTCCTGTATGATCAGAACGAAATCAGCTCAATCAGCTAGGACCATCTAGGAGAGGCTAGATGATTAGAAGATTTGTTTGTTCTGACTGTCCAGGACGATGGGTAGATCATCCTATTCGATTAGTTCAAAACGTCAAATATCGTCCATACCATCTCTCTGTTCGGCCAGACTTTACATGTTTGGATGATGAAAAAATAACTGATCGTCTAGGATGATTCATGGATCATCTTGTAGGATTAGTTCAAAATGTCAAATATCATCCAGAAAATTGCCCTATTATTCGGCCAGGACGATTTAGGAAGAAACTAAGATTTTTTAATAGATCATCCAGGACGATCCTGCGATCGTCTAGGACAATATGACTGATCAATCAAACCTTAATTTCTTTCCTCAATCATCAGACTAATTTAGGCATAATTATAATACATCATCCAGGATAATGTTCTGTACGATGTCTAAAAATAATAACATGCTTAAAAGAGTTGACAGCTGATTCTTTCTAATTTAAGCATATCATCCAGGACGACGCTAATATCGTCCAGGACGATTTGCTTAATTCAACTTCCTTAACCAGGATGCCCTAATTAGGGTTTTTGTTTTTAACTGATCATCTAGGATGATTTTGGATCATCCGAGACGATATGATCAAAAATAGAAAACTCTAAAATAGACAGAATTTTTCCCTCTGTGTGTGTGTGTGTGCAATGTTACTTAACATCATGACCCACTTTGTTACATTTGAGTCAAAAAAAGGTTAAAATACTTGAAGTACACTTACAGACTGACTCAGCCATAATCTATCCAATCTTGAGCTGGCTTGATTTGCAATTGACCTTGTGGACCTGAAACCTTAGAAAGCATAGCAATAGTAGAAAAATAGAGATGTTAGAAATATTTTCTATCATCAAAATTATAATCCCTGAATCCAAATTTGAAACACCCCTGAGATGGACCATAGCAGAGACAATTTTCCTAACATTGTTGGAGAGGGAGAGACGATGAAATATATGTTATTGAGCAACTGCCTTTATTGAAGGCAGTCAAATTTGTTAAAATGTTCGTTCTTCTAAGAAAAAAGAAAAATTTCAGAGTGGGCAATTACCACCCAGAGTTCTTCCTTGTTTCACCCCTGACTGGAGCTTGATGTCCATACTCTTTAGAAATAATGAAATTTGAGATGGTTGAAGTTCTCTCAATAATCTTAGTCCAATAAATATATTTATTTTTTAGTTTGTCTTATTTAAATTCAAACATGATGCTTCTAAACTAACATTTTTTTTTTTTGTACCTTAGCCCTTGATTCTTTTAGATATTCTAAGAAGCTTAACGGGTAAAATAATTAAATAATAATAATCACAAAATTCATCATGGTAGCTCAATAAAGTTTGACATCATCCTAAAATTGAAGTGATTTATTGATCATGACATATATCACGATTTAAACTCTAAATCTATTTGATTTTTGGATTTATGTTGTTGAGTGATTACTTTTTTGTTGGAAATATAAGGCCTAAGGTTGCGGTATTCACAATAACTTAAATAAAATATATATTTTTACTTTTAATTTAAATAAATAAATTTATTTTTACCTTTTACGATAGCATATTAGGTATGCTATGTAGAATTGTTTTTGATAAAAAAATTCTTATAAATTTGCACACCTTTGTCAATGGACTACAAAGTTACTATATAGGTGAAGAGGTGGCACTATAATATGGAAGTATACAAAGAACATGATAAGAAGCTAAAATAAGTTATCAAAGTGGCCAGTTCTGATAATAATAACACTAATAAAGAAAGAAATGAAGAAGTGGAAGATAGTTGATAATCAACTTATGATTATTGCATGTCACTTGCATGTTTAAAATTTTTTATTTAGGATTATTAGACCAATAAAGATTAATTTCATTATTTAATAGTTGATGAAAGTTGAAGGAACACTTAAAAAGGAAATTCAATTTCATGGAATAAGTTCAAACATATGGGGAATGATGCATTGGAGCTAAAATAACAAGTTATAATGTTTAATTTTATTGTTTGTTTGATTATAAATGGTCATTAAGGGGTATTTTTTTCTTTTTTATGGATTTACTCTTGACCATCAAAATATATTTCATAACACCTAAGAATTTTTATAATCAATTTTATATGTCAAAATATCTTTAAATTTCAAAACATCATAATTCATTTTTGTTTAAAATATGAGGGAGGGAGGTGTACCAGGGCGTGCAAATCGGTTAGGGCAAGAAGCAGGTGAAGAGGGATTTGGCTGGGGCATGCGTATGATAGCGAGCGGCAAAGGGAGGAGGCCATCGGTCTTTTTGCTTTGTCACGGACAGAAGGAGAGAACAACGCGTGTTAGTTGAGCTGCTAGAGTCAACGCTATTCTAAAACTAGGATTTTGCCTTTGAGACTAGGACATTGGAGGGGGAATGTGGCCCGCAACTGGACAAGTGAGACGGACGTCGAGCAGGAGAGGAATCACAGGATATTAAAATGCGATATTTTAAAAAAGTCTTTACAACGGTTATAAAATGCTGATATTAAATGCTGTAAAAAAATATTAATTTTCAATAATAAATTTAGCAGCGGTGAAAACCACTGCATATAACTATTTATAGTAGCGGTTTATAAAATGCCACTATAAACTGTTGCAGAAACACCTAGTTTTTAGTAGTAGTAGTAGTAGTATATATATATATATATATATATATATATATTCTTATTCAATCATCATTTTTCTAGGAAACATGCAGATCCAAATTTTATGTGCATGATCGCACCTCCAACTTTTTATACATATTCAATGCACCTATTCTCATGCGTATCAAAGCACGTGTGCTTCCACCCACACGCTACAGCTTTCCACTAGTGCCTTGTTGTCGAATAGGGGGTGTAACTGAGCTTAGTTAGCTTAAGCTTGACTCGCTAACGAGCTCAAAAGTCAAGCTTATTGAGCCACGACTTTGAGGTCTAGCTTATGCTCGAGCTTGAGCTCTACCTTAGCCCAGCTTGACTCATAATAAGCTTGTTGAGTCACTCGATTAACTTAAAATATATTTAGAAATTAATTTAAATTAGCATTAGGTCCTCTGTTTTCATCAAAAATACTGAGCATAACTTTGATGAATCAAGTTCTCTATCCTACTCCAAGATTCTTGGACCCATCAATTTTTTTATGAAGCCTACCAACTATTTTTCCTTCACAATCTCTTTTCTTACTATCTTAGACTACACTACAGGAAAATTACCCATTATTTGCAGATTTTTTCGGGGCAAATGGACACTTTTTTTGGTCAATTTTATATGTTCCGGAGATTTTCCGGTGAATTTTTTTGTCAATATATTCTGAATAGGAAACACAATTTCTCGACATTTTTTCCATTGGAAATTTTTTTAGATGGATTTCCGGTGGATCTTTATTTTAGTTGTGGTAGTAGTTGGAGTAGCATCTTCCGCTGAACAGCCTTCAGAGATATTTGGCGGCATTACCAGCGGTTTTGCTGCCAAAAAATCGTTGGAAACCTCTACAGTTTCTTTATTATTTTGGCGGCTTGTCATACTTCAAATATCAATATTTCTAGTGGTTAGGCCGCCAAAAACCTTTAGCAAGTTTAAAAAAATCAACAACCTCTTAATTATCCACAAGCTCCTCCATATTTGATACCTATATCAAATGCATAATATAAATAAAATAAAAAGTACTAACACACAGTATTCACAATCAACACATACTAAAAGAGTTGAAAACATAAAGATTAAAATAAACAAACTTTAAAACGTTATAAAATATAAGTCTAACAACATGAAAACATAATGTTCAACAAAAACAAGCTTTAAAACTTAAAAGTTCAACTAGAATAAAAAGTTAACATCAATATGTTCTCAAAGAAAAGCTTATTATTGAAAGTCCAACAACAACATCAACATTAACTTAAATTTAATCATCTTCCATCTCTTCACTGCCTTGTGAGTCATACAGAGGCACATGATATGTTTTCTACTAATTTTAAACTCAATATAATGGTAGCTCCGCCTGCATCTCAGCTTGAATTTGTCTCATCTTAGCTATCTCTTTTATCAAAGTAGTAACCCTTTAGCTAACAATTTCTTCAACTCTACTAGCATTATAAAATGTTAAGATGGATGTACTGCTCTCAATAGCATATCTCTACAAACTTAAGC
This sequence comes from Dendrobium catenatum, assembly GCF_001605985.2. NCBI lineage: Eukaryota > Viridiplantae > Streptophyta > Magnoliopsida > Asparagales > Orchidaceae > Dendrobium > Dendrobium catenatum. Next base: position 168,028 of record NW_021318937.1, read on the forward strand.
CATAAATCCTCCCCTTATATTTTTCTCTAATAGTCTCTAACCACGTGTGGCACTAAAAGTACAAGGTCGATCCTTAAGATGATCCCTCACTAGTAGACGGATGACCCTCCTGAAGTCGTATACATCATCCTACCAGCAAAAATCCATAAAAATATATTTCTAATTATTTTTTCACTACAGGAAAATCACCCATTTCCGGCGGCCTTTTCCGGCGGTAATTGAACCTTTTCCGGCGGTTTTATAGTTTTCCGGCGGTTAAGTTACCGCCGGTAAAAACGGCGTAGGAAAATAAATTCCGGCGGTTTTTACCGGCGGCAATTTATTCCGGCGGATTTCTTATTTAATTTAAAATAAAAAATAATATTTAATATAAAATAAAAATTAACTAACTAATTAATTTTAAAATGAAAATTAATTAAATTATTAATATAAGTTTTAATAATTTTTTGTTAAATCATTTAAATAGTAAAACTTTTATTCATTTTCATTAAATTTTTTAAATGCCGCCGGAAAAGTACAAAAGCCGCCGGAAATTCCGCTGGAAAATTCCTTGGGAAAAAACCGTCAGAAATGCGTCGGAAAGTCGCCGGAAATGTGGCCGCCGGAAAGCCATCGGAAAATTCCGCCGGAAATCAATGATTTTCCTGTAGTTTTTATTATTACTTAAAAATGATACTCATGTGAGCTTTTCTCACTTTCTCATGAACCCATTGATGATCACCTAGATGTTGGTGAGTTTGTGCATGCAGCTCTAATAGTGTTGGCTCCTAACCAAGATACTCTTTCTATAAATAAAGAGTAGAGTTAAAATAATGTACATACGTTTTTGAAACTAATTAAAATAATCTTTTTACTAGTCATCGTCTATGCTCAGTATGAAGCACTGAACCACCCATAAAAAAAGAGCTTCCTAAACTCCTACTGTCAGATGCTTTATTATGCTTATTCTGATCTCTCAATTCAGTGAATTTAGGGCTTGCCCAAGCATTGTTAAATCAGCCCTCACGCCCTTGCCAATCCATAATGGATGTTCTTCATACTTTCTAATGTCAATGAACTCGTCCCTAAGATGAGTAGAGTCTCTTTTCTCAAAATTGGTTCGATTTTCAAACCATGCTCAGGCAACCATTTAAAATCTTTCTATAAAATATTGGCATAATAAATAATATTAACACAAATATAATCATAAATGTTAAGTAATATTAAATATATAAAAAATTATTTAAATCATATATCCCTAACTTCCTTTAAAATTTTCTTCCATGATAAATAAGGTGCATCATATTTGCTCTGTATTATATAAGGCAACCATTCTCAGGTTAAATTTGCAGGAAATTTTTTTTTCTCAATTACATAAGATATTAAATTTTAATAACCATAAAAAATAAAATGAACTTATGTATCACCCTTAGGCTCTATGTAAACACGCTTATCCTTTGTTGCTGCAAGCTCCCCAACCCTAACCTCTGGTTCTGTTAATGGTCCACCCTATTTTGATTGCACAGGAGATGGGTAATAATATGGGTGATGATAAGGAGGATAAGGGTAGGTTGATGAAATTATTTGTGATGTTATTGGGGAGTTATATGAATAGAATGAAGCTATATGTATTTGATATGGAGATGAAAATTTAGGACAAGTGGAAGTACCCAACATTGGGTCGTACTCCAACCATAGGTGGATCTATCTATCCCTGACCATGCTTAGTAAGGAATTGATGCTGACTCCTCGGTAGTGGTGATGGTACTCCCGTCACTAGTGAAACTATTTATCCCAGACCTTGATAACCCTATTGACATAGTTGATCCAGTGCTCAACTTCTTTCTACTAGGACAAAAAGTTGTTGTAATGGATCTGCGATGAGGCTCACCACCTGAAGCAATCTGTAATTACAAAAAAGTATTTAGTTTCTATTTCATGATATTATACTAACACTATAATTTAACAAATAAGCATAATTATAAATAAAGTTGTAACAAATTTAAAGATTTGTATAATTAGAAATAAAAAAGTAGTAGATCTTTTATTTGACCAACTTGTTCTTGCTAAACATTCATTTAATTACAACTTTGGTTGAAACAACATTAACTATATTAAAATAATTTGGGTCACTTAAGCTATAAGAACTATTTTAAATAAAAAATGCTTATAACACTCTTAGGTATCATAACTTTCTTTCTCGTTCTCACTTTAAGAGCTAGTCGAACTATTCACTTCCACTAACTACATTTCAGCATTAGGCAATAAAGCATCAAGAACATTAATTTTAATAGCCCTACAATACGACATCTCATTATCTTGATGTGCAGTAGCTATGATGTATTATTGTCCAATAATCTCTCATGCTTTAGTTTTTGTGACAGCTAGCTAATATTGTTTATCTATAAGACTACATGGATAATTATTAAAAACACTTGAATAGCATGACTTGCTAACACAAATGGATTAAACTTCTCATATCTTTTGCTAACACAAATGGATTAAACTTTTCATATCTTCTACTATGTTTAACCTCTATGAAATCATATGCATGATGAACCCTTGTGCCACTATCCAGTATAGGATTGTACCATTGACAGTTAAAAAAATATACAAGATTCTCATATTCTCGTAAATACTTCAGCTCAAGAATCTTATTCAGAATACAATAATAATCATACTCATCTTCTTCATGAGTGTATCCCTTAACACAAACTCCATAATTTTTAATTTTTCTTCATTCAATCCATGACTTGGACTGAAATATAAACCCATTAACTATATAAATTGGCAATGTGCTTTCTTTTTTACATTGGATCCCATGCCAGTGCTTGCAACCTTTTATCGAATAACTTGCGGGGGTCATGAACATAAGAAAAGTTGAAAAATTTAGGGCTTATAGTATCTAATAAGAGGTAAATTAGAGAAATAATATAGACTTTACTTATGTAAGATCTAAACTGTACTATAAATTCATTTACAACAAGTTGCTCAACAGTAGCAGTATTTGTTGGATACAAATTACTTGGAAAATTTCTGATAACATATCATCCGACTTACACTAAAGAATTAAAATTAACATGATTTTTAAGCACATTGTGAAAAAAAACTTACTCTAAGATAGTTTAGTAGCACATATAAAGTTGATATTTTGATTTCTAAATTACTGAGGAATCTTGCAACACATTTCCCACTTCCTTTCTATGACTTCTAAGTACTAACAGTAGATTGCGAGTGTTCATCGATATCGAAGTTCATGTTACGACCAATTTTTTTCTTATACTTCTTACATGGGGATCAAAGTAGTAGGGGAACAAGTGGGTGGTTTCTTGAGCCAAATTTGCTTCATATATGGTTCCTTCTAATCATGCTTTTATTCTTACATTACTTTTTTTAACTTATTCAAATATCTTTTAGACTATTAAAACTATTACTTAGGATTAAAGAGATTAAAGACAGCATATTAAATACATGTCTTACCTCTTAAAAGGTTACAACCAATGATATTGCATATGTCCTTCTACTTTAGTTTCATAAATTAGATGGACTAGTAGATGTTTCATAGAATCAAAGAATCTAGCATAAATTTTTTTTTTCTAGCTTACATAAGATGATTGGTATTTTTCTTCGCTCCTCCATAAAGCCTCTTCACTTATTTTAGATGAACAAAAGTTTTTGAAGAAAAGGCAATAAAAACATAATTTACTAATTTGAACCCTTACAATAATCTTACAAAATTATGTAACAAGGAATAATGCTTATAGAAGTTTAGTAATTTCCTCTAATCATATAACCAGGTGGATACAAAAAAATTTTCCCTAAATCAAATACCAAATTTTGTTTCCTCTAATCATGTAACAATCTATTGCTTTCCTCTAATCATATACATGAGATTTTAGGGTTAAACTCTATTATATTATTTCTTATCTAACCTTCTCGTATTTAAATAAATCATTTCTTCAACCTATTCTTATAAAGTGAAATAAAACATTTTTTCAATAATTGAAATTGTGTAAAATGAAAAGGAGTGAAAAGAATGAGTTTTACCTAACAAATATTGAATAAATGAAAAGAAATGGTATTTAAATGGCTTTGATCGATGAAGGAGGGTAAAGCAGGCTTCAACTTTATCCATCAGAGGAGACACATTAAAATGAAGAAGAAAGAATGGGTGGAGCAAAATAGGGTGAATACTGGCGACATTTCTGGTGCCTACGACGGGCGAAATCAACTTAACTTGAATCTAGCTGGCATTTTGCTAGTAAAGTTGTTCAATTTATGTAAAACTAGTGGTTTTTTGGTGGCCTTGGGACCACCAGAATTTTTGGTGCCAAATCATCGGTAGAATCGCAGGTTAACATAATAGTCAACCACAAGCTGAACCTCCATAATTTTTGGTGGTCCCAAGGCCGCTAGAAAATATGTTGATATTTTATGATTTTCCTATAATTCAATCTGATGATATTATTTCTTAGCAACATAAGTTGTGAACTCTATTGTCAATTTGGAACTAGGATGGATAGAAAGTAACCCTAGAATGATTAGAAGCAATCATTGGAGGGAACCTTCAATTTTGTAGTCCGCCTCTCATCAAGGCAAACCTCATCCATACTAACCCTTGATTGGTCATTAAATATATACAATTAATGACTTCAGTATTAATTATCTTCTAATTCAATTAGTTAATGTAATTGGTTATGAGAAATTTGTTAGAATTATGTGAACAATCCAACATATCTTAGACCTCCTAAAAAGCATAACCATAACCTAAAGCATAGTAAATGTGGTTGAGTTAAGCTAAAGCTCAGGAAACCTAAATAAGCTTAGTTAGATTAGGAAGATACTTAACTCAACCATACTCAACTCAACTCATTTACACCCCATTTTTAATAACTACAAAAACATATAAAATAGTTATAGCAAACTGACCATCTAAGCAAAATCATTAGTGTTTATGTACATGAGCTCATTTTGTTAATTTTTTTTTAATTTTCCCATAATGTTTAAAGAAATTTATGAACTTTACAATAACTTTAACCTTACCTTATTTGGCTTTATGTATATTCTATAAAAATTATAGGTTTTTATATGCACATAAAAATGAATATTTTTTAAATATTCTAAAGCTTTTCCATATCAAATTTTCATTTAAAAGAATTTTATTAGAAAAATTAGCTTGATCAATATGAATTTCAGTATAAATCAGAACAAAAAAGATTAAAAATGTAGTATTAAACTATCAAAATAATTGGGGCAAACTTATAAACAAACTAATTTGCACAATGAAATGAATCAAATGAGTCTAATATCGATTAATTGAGTCATGAACACTAAAAGAATGATCTATGTTTAAAGAAATCAACACAAGTCATTAGATGTAATGTTCAAATATTTTGTAATACTACATGGAATGCCACTCTCAAAACTTTTAAATATGTCCCCATTCCATATAATAAAGGGACTCATAGCTTGGATTCAAGAGAGCCTGAAGTTATGAAAAATCTTATAAATCTACTCGAGCATCACCATTAAATAATCACAATCTAACCATTCTGAGACTACTGAAATCAACCTACTACCCGACAACAATGATTAAATAGTAATTATTAGATTATCACTACTAGACCACCGTCTAATCATTGCTATGTGACCACTACCTGACTACCACCATCCGATAATGATCTAATTACCATTGTCACATGGGACCACCATCATTGGATTCCTACAACCACACCACTTCTTGACCATTGCTATTGAATCACCTTCATTAGGTTACAATAACTGAAACATTACTAGTTTCTGCTATCAGAGTGCTTCCTAAGCAGTAATACCAACTATCATAGTTGGACCATGATAAGGAAGGTTAATTTTTTAAATTAATGCTTACCTAGAGGAATTACTTCAATTAGGCCAAGCCATTTTTTTTTCTCTTCCAAAGTTTTTCATTTAAATACTCAAATTTCTCCTTTACTTTTTTCATCTACAAATTTGTGGGTTAAATCTTCAAACAAAAATAGGATGTAAAATCTCTCACTCCACTACTACAAAATTTTAAGCACACAATATTTTGGCTTCGTCTAGGAGAATAATTCAACCATTGCAAGCCCTACAGACACCTACTCAACGCAACCAATCGGTGCAATTATCATGACAACAAAACCTCTCATTTTAACATTCATCATTGTAGATATCAAACATTTATCGAAGGATATTAGGTTTCTACCTCTTTTTACCCTAAGGGTAAATTAAGTGAGGAAGATACATCACTCCTTCCTTGGAAGGTCAAAATTATAAGATGCAGGGGTTTAAGAATGATTCTTTAGCACTTATGAGGGACTCAATAACCAACATCAATGTGGCATGAATGCAATCCACCTCCTCTAGGATCAACTACCAACTAAAGTTTTTTGGATTAAAAATATATAATGCATGCACTTTCCATTATGGAGGTGGTTCCTCTTCCATAGTAGGATGTCATTCTCCTCAATATAGCTAACTCAACCCCTCCATCTTGCATAGCCCTACTAGCATATAGTCTTTCAAAAATCATTGGGGACTAGGCTAAATGTTATCTCACTATCACCCTCATAATGTCTTACATAATGAACTTCGATTCTTGGCCCAAGTAAAAATTCCATCGTGTGTTTAGAGTGAGGTATCTTTCCTTCAATATTTTTTAGAAGTTATCACCTCTAACTAAAGCCATCCTTTAATAGCCCATTCCACTAGAGTTCAAATAGCTAAATATAGAATCTTATGATATGTGTGTGACCCATTTAAAAACAATAATCATTATGTGACCATCATGTACATTTAACATGCCTCAGATGTACATCTCTATGAGGTCTTCCCTACAAGCTCACAGAATAAGCTCAAGCGTGATTTGAGGGATCATCCACACTTTCACCAATATTGATGGACTCTTTATGAATAATTTTTAAAAAATTGAAGCATTGCTAAATACTCTTCACATATCTTCAAAATTCATTAAAATGAGGGAGAGTTACTTAAAAAGTACTTCTAAATATTTAATTCTAAAGCTCACCATGTTTAAGAGTAGATCCTATGGTATTAGCAGTTGTCTTTCTATAAGTTTCTTATCATGGGATTGTTTAATTAATGTTGATACAAAATATGATCCATATCCAAGTAAACCTAATACACTATGTAGAAGCATAAATCTAAACCAATATGGCCATCTATGCCCACTAAAAGATTTTTGATTCACCCATGGGTAAGTGAAGATTGCACCAAGAGGTGGTAATCAACATCCTATTAACAAAATGAGAATATTAGGGGAACCATGACCTCTCAACTAGAGATGTAATCCCTATTTAGAATAATAACACACATGGATCTACATAACTATAGTAATATTTTGATGGCCACCCAAGGTAAAGAGTTTATTAAGTGTCAAAATCTATTAAAATCATATTTGAAGAATCAAGAGCAACACTATCAGTCATGGCCATACCCAACATAAGCCATATGTCCTAATAAGTTATAATAGGTTAGGTAAAAAACAAAGAAATAAACTAAGATTTAATTGGAATGAAATTATTTTTATCATAAAAAACATAGCATAGAACTTCAAACATATAAATGTACATAAATAAAACAAAATATCTTCTAATACATATACTTATCCAAAATTATTTATATCAAAAAAGTATTTTATTTAATAATCATAGTTTTCTAATAGTCTCATAAAAATATATTTGTCTCATGATTTAAAAAAATTCATCTATGGAATTAGGGGAAATACCTCTAATAATAAAGAAGGATTTCAAGACAAGGGCCCTTAACCTTGAATTTTGGTCTAAAATTTTAGATTTGAGCTAGGTTTTGAATTTGATTGATTGAATTTTAATTATCCACATCAATGATAATCAATTGGATGATTATTGATGATTGGATATAATTGAAGCTTTATTGAAAATTGATTGAAAGCTGGATTAAGAACTAGATTGAAGTCTAGAGTGAAGTATTGATTGAGGTCTAGATTGAGTTCAAGATTGAATTATGGATTGAGGTCTTGATTGAGTTCCATATTGAAGTCTGGATTAAAGTCTATAGTGATGTTTAGATTAAGGTCTGCATGGAAGTCTAGATTGAAGTCTTGATTGAAGTTTGATTGAAGACTGGATTAAGGTTTGGACTGAAGTCTAGATTGTGTTATGGATTGAGGCCTAGATTGAGGTTTGGATTGAGGTCTGGATTGAGTTCTAGATGATTAAAAATTGGATGATTATCAACCATTAGATCAATAGGCATGAGTCTGGATAGATCCTAATGACCTCATATAGAAATGAGGTCAACATTTATATACATGTATCATGCAAAATAAAATCATGAAAAAAATGATGATTTATCATTTATAGAGATAATATAACTAAGATTATCACGATAAAATGGTATGTTGTATAGGGCATCATATCATATTAAAATATACTCAACTGATGAATATTAAACTTGATCAAGTATCATAACACTTGTTAAGCACTTTAATGTTCTAATGTATAATATAATATCATGTCAAGTGAGTAGAATAATCACTATGAATAATAGTCCATTATATTAGATGTTATAATAGTCAATTTATATTATCATGATTAATAGTATCTTAACAAAATTAATATTTATATATTATATTACAAGTTAGGTACTTTGGCTAAGCATGTCATACCCAATGATGTTTATTTATATAGTACCACATTATATCATGTCATGCTAGTAGAAATAGCTAGGTAGCATTATATATAAGAGTCGTCACCCATAACTTGTTGAAATCATAATTATATTTTATCCCCTTATACCTCACTCAAGTATCGGGTTCATACTACATGCCCCATGTTTAAAGGAATGTCAGTTGGCCTACTCTTTTTCGTAATGTATATATATATATATACCAACCTAAACCATTTGTATCAACAATCTTTAGTGAAGATGATTTTGGGAACCTCAAGAATAGGTGCCCTTAATGTACTCATCATGTTTATCTCTATTGATGTAAGTAATTTGAGGCTTACTCAGTCAGAATCCTCCTCACAAGCTATTCCATGAATGGCAAGAACCACCCAAGTAATATAGATTGCTTGTCCTAGGAGCGGTTCACTATGTATCTCCTCCATTATAACCTTTCCTAATGTTTAACCCATATAAGGTAGAAGAAACTCTTTAAGTTTACATACTTTTATGAGTTCCTTAACAAAACTCTAAAGGTGTTGATAATCCTTTGTATTATGGCCATGGTCATCTTAGCAGGTCCAATACTTTGATTGATCACATAAGTAACTACTGACACTCATGTGCATTGGCCTTTTAAGGAAGTCCTTATTTTGAATGGCCTTAATTAACTAGCCCATGGAGTCTCACAATGAAGTCAAAGTTAACAATGATTAAATAAGAGGATATAGCAGTCTATTATGGTTATTCATCATCATATTTTCTTTCATTATTGAGGTGAGTTCTTGGATAATGGGTGCATATCATCTGATAATGATAATTTTTCTTGTCAACACCTTGGCTTATAATACTTATATGGTCTTTGAGAAATTGTAGGTTTTTCTCTTTTAAATGTCCTCCTTCCTTATTCATAATTATAGTATAGGCAAAATCTCCATACTCTATTCTTCATCATTATATGATTGCCAGCATGCTAAGCAACTCAACAAAAAATACTTCACTATTGTAACCCAAGTGCATACCCGGTCCATCTCAAAGTTCTTAAGTTAAAGCTACTCAAATAATAGCAAGCTCCTAATCTCTCACATAAATCATTTGTTTCTAAAATTGAGTGATAAAATTCCTCAATAGTTCACTTCATTCTTGCCTCATTCATAGTAAGGCTTGAGAGTTCTTAAGAAACCCTTTTGTGCTAGTGAGTTGCATTGTAAACTCAGTGAACAAGTAATGAAACAAAGTGGTGACATGAGGACCACCTTAAAGATGATTCATTAAAGGTAGTGAAGAGTGGACTACATTTCAATGCATCGTTGATATCATGAGAGAGACATAAATTTGGTGAGATTACTAGGGGATCAATCCTTCCTTTGTAAGAATCTTGATGAGGGATTTTGAATTTTGCTAAAGGCATTATTTTAGCAATCTCCTCGATAAGGCATTGACAAGTGGTGAACTTCTCTTCTTAGTTATCCTCTCTTCATAATGAAAAGTTAAAGTAAAACCCTAACTGTCAGGGTAATATATCTTACTAATGAATTGATTATAGATCAAAGCTATGGATTCAGAAAGTCTCCTTCTCCTTAGAACAAAATCAGTGGACACTTCTGGTTATTCCACTCAAGGAGTAGTTATCAAAATACTCACTAGTGCTACTTCAATCATTCCAATCATCTTCTCAGATTTATTGAGTTGATGAACAATCACATACTCTTATTTTTCAATGTTGATAGATTCTTCACCTCCTCTTTAATATTATCCTATCTCACATAACACTCCTCTTTTAGTTACTAGTACACTCCATGCTTATCACATCTTTTAAGATATTGAATTTAGAATTATCCATGAATTACCCTTAACTATACTAAGAATACCAAATAAGAAAGTGAACAAGTAGAGGAAGAAAGAAGAATTATAGAATGAGAAGCTTTGACATTTCTGTAAAATAGGGTTAAGTATATTAATATGAGTTTAAGAGATGAATTAAACAAAATAGTACAATTATGCTAAACCATCAACCCCCTATAGATTCTAATTAGGGCTTCAGAATTATAAAATTAGCTATGAGCATGGCTATACAATAATAAAAAGAGAAATACAATAATTGTGTAGCTTAGTAGAAAGATCCGTTTGGATGATGACATATGTCAAGCTTTTGAAGAAGTCGTCAATTTGATAGTCAAGTAGGTGATCAATAGTTCATGTTTTAGAGGTGATCAATGGGTTGACTTATAAGATCATCTTGTCTTGTTTAGGCAAGTTCTCTTACAAACGAATGATTATGAGGTAGAGTACATTGAGTTAACTTGACTTCAATCAGGTCGATTAATTTTGATCTCAATTATCTTAATTTGAATTATATTTTTTTATTATTATTTGAATGTATACTTTAAATATTTGCATTATATTAAAATTCAAGTTTAACATTAAAAATCTACTTGATAACATTGGAAACTTTTAGTATTCCACGCTGACAATATAAAACTAGGCCAAATTTTCGGAACGAGCGTATTTGTTCGCAATTTAAACAGAAACAGTGTGATTAGAAATAAATTTTAAAACAAGCAAATACGCCTAACTCATCCGCGCATCTAGTGAATGCGCGGTCTTGATTGGCGCATTCAAAGAATGCGCCGAACCAAATGGCACATTCTTTGAATGTGCCTAATGTTCAGGCGCATTCTTCGCAGAAACGGTCATCGCCTCCAGGGAGCGGCTGAGCTCCGGCGATTTCTCATCATTTTCTCCACCTGTACAACCACGTAACGGTTAATCAAAACTCGCAAGATAGAAATTTTTCAGTGATTGCGATTAAAATCCCTCTAATTTTTCATTTGTTTAGAAACAGTGCTTCTCAGTGATATAATCCTGATTAAATTTAAAGCCTCTAACCCTTTTTCTCCACCGCTTCATCTGCACTTTCCTCCTTTCTACTATCAGGTTTCATCTTTGAGATCACCGCCGTCCCTGCATCGGCCATTTTCCCGTACACCTTGGATGTTGCCGGCGAGATCATGCCGGTGTAGCTGCTGTTTTGGTCTTTGGGAAGCTCTATTTCCCCTCCGTCGTTTTGGGAGGAGACAGTCATGGCTTTTAGGGAGCGGCTGAGCTCCGGCGACTCGTCAACCTCTTCTCCACCTGTCCAACCATGGCATCAAAGATTTACATTCATCCCTATAATTGTTTTTTATTCAGAAACAAAAGCTTCTCTGTGTTTTAAGTCCCTTACTCTGTTTCTCCAGCGCTTCATCTTGGCCTTCCTCTTTCTAGCACCAGGTTTCACCGTTGAGATCACCGCCGACCCTGCATCCGCCATTTTTCTCGTACACTTTGAATGCGCCTGAACATTAGGCGCATTCAAAGAATACGCCATTTGGTTCGACGCATTCTTAATGCGCCAATCAATACCGCGCATTCACTAGATGCGCGAATGAGTTTGGCGTATTTGCTTGTTTTAAAATTTATTTCTAATCACGCTGCTTTTGCTTAAATTGGGAACAAATACGCTCGTTCCGAAAATTTGGCCATAAAACTAACATTTACCCCAATCATGATCGCCACTCCCTTCTTTTTATGTGATGTAAATAATTACAACTCATCTTCTTGCTATAATGATTTTTTTAGCCTTTTGATGCCATAACACTTATAATTAATACAAAGAGTTTCTGCCTCTTGAATATAATATAAAAAATATTAGTATATTTACACTAAAAGAAATAGAGGAAAAATAGAAAATTTAATTTAGTTTAATTTTATATAATTATATGTCACATTCAATAGATAGTGATATTATTAGCAGAATTCAAGTTGGATGGTTAAAGTGGAGGAATGCATCGGACTTGTTGTGAGATAGAATAGTCCCTCTCAAACCTGAAGGAAAATGCTATAAGATGATTGTGAGACCTGCAATGCTTTATGGTGCAGAATGCTGGCTATTAAAAGAGAAGCATAATATTAAGTTAAATGTCGCAGAGATGAGGATGCTCAGGTGGATGAGTGGCTTTACTCTTACATACAGGATATGAAATGAGCCTATACGTGAAAATTTTGGAGTAGCTCCACTATAACTTAAGATTAGAGAGAGTCGCCTTAGATGGTTTTGTCACATAAAACAACAGCCTTCTCATGACCCAGTTAGGAAAGTAGATATATTATATTTGACTTATGTTAAGAATGGTAGAGGTAGACCTAAAAAGACTTGGTTATAAAATATTAGAAATGAACTTTCTTTATTAGATTTAGATGAGAATTTGACCCTTAACAGAACACAATGGAGAGAGAAGATTCATGTAGCTGACCCCATATAGTGAGATAAATGTTTGTTAACGTCGTCTTCGTCGTTGTTGTTGTTGTATATGTCACATTTAATGTATTTTATCAACTTATCAATGTGTTAATATTTAAATTTATTTTTGTATTATGAATGATATAAGATAGCTTTACTCTAATATAAAACTAAAGTCGATGCCTTTGTTGATTTTGTTCTTCTCTTTTGGGTCATGGACCACGTTGCCACATGACAAGCATAAAATTTCCTTATTCCAAAGCTTCTATCCTACTAACAAATTCAAGCGGACTGTTAATAAAGAATATAGAATACAATAAGATATCAGTAGCGTCTATAAGCAAAAACATTGGCTACCAATCATAATAAAAAAAAGGCTCCAACTTCCAACAGCTCCATATAAATGCTGCATGTTAGTGCAAGCCAAAAAATTATATGGCAGCTTATTTTAATATGTTGGTTGGGAGTTTTGACTATCAACTAAGAGCTTTTGAGTTCATGTCTTGTACATATGATGTCTGCGAGTTTATCTTAATTGACCAGAAAATTACAACAAGAATTTAATTTTCTAAATTAAACAAAGAAGGTTGAAATAAAAGTTTTTTATAGTAATATTTAAACTTATAAAAAAAATTTTGAAGTAATTTTATGAAATATATAGAGCATAAACTATAATGCTCTGCATTGTATCGTATAGGGTGTAAACATGCTAAGTTGGCTCACGAGTGTGCTCAAATTTGACTAGTTAACGAGCTCACGAAGTGAGCTTATCGAGAACTGAGTTTGAGATCGATACTATACTCGAGCTCGTATATTATACGAATTCGAGCTCAAACTCAGGTTGGCTCGGTTGTTAAGCTTGTCTAGTCACTTGTTTAAATTAAAATTCATTTAAAAATTAATTTTAGAACTAAATAATAACTATTTACTAAATACTTTTTTTTGTTTTTCGAGCCAAGCTTGAGGTTTCATTACAAGTTTGAGTAATCGAGCCGAGCTAGAGCCAAATACTTTCAAACGAGCTAAGTTCAAACTTAGTAAAAATTAAACTAACTTAATTCAATTAAATTTAATTCGATTAATTTTTACCATTTTTGTCCCGTGGACTTGCTTACGTTATATAAAACCTCACAGCGGTTGAGGATTAAGAAAACAAATGAAATTAAAAAAAGAAAAAATGGTTGAGTATGTTGTAAAATAGAGAGTTTTTTATTTGGTAGACTAAGATCATTAATTATTTTCTTAACTAACAATGGAGTTCTTTTGACTTCACTTAATAAATATATATATTTGGATTGTATAGGCTTGGTTCCACCAAAAAAAAAAATAAGGCTTAGACTGCGTTTGGGATAGTTTTAATATTGCTTTTTAAAGTAGCTTTTTAATTAAAATTTTCAAGTTCAAAAAATTTGCATACTAGAAAGCTTCTTTTAAAAATAGTAAAAAACATGTCTCAAACAAAGAAGCCTTCTGAAGCTTCGTTTGTGATAGCATTAGACCATTGATTTTTTTTTTTTCAAGAGATTTTTGTACTAAAATACAGCTTTACAAAACAATAAAAAAACTGTCCCAAATGAAGTCTTAGATAGCTTTTTTCATGCTTCGTAAAGCATCTTTTTAGTTTAAAATTTTCTTGAACTTGAAATTTTTGTATTAGAAAACTGCTTTAGAAAAATAACAAGCTGTCACATTTGAGACGGCTTTCTTACTACTTCTTAAAACAGCCTTGTAGTACAAATATTTTAATTTTTGTACTAAAAAGCTGCTTCAAAAAACAGTAAGACAGACGTCCTAAATCAAGCTTTAGTCATCCATTGGAAGCAGAAACAAAATAGTAAATTAGAGTGAAACATAAAAACCTTTTTTAAGATTAAAAATATATTATTTTGTACGAAAGTCTCCATGACTAAATGGTTTTGAATGAGCATAATGATATCGATGGGGATATTTGTTATATGCTTAATTTAGAACATTATGATTAACAGCGGTTCGGTCCTAAACAGAAAGGAGAGAGAGAGATTAGAGGCAAGTTATGAGGATTTTATTAAATTTTTCTATTAAATATTACAAGAGCTTGTCAGTATGTGCTGAGATTATCATATGGTCCATTATTTAAGGATTTATGTCAATGTTCAACATTACTAAAATGAGGACAATTAGTCCAATTTTGTTGGTTAATATATACATCTACAGATTTATATATTGAAGTCTAGTTCAACGGATCAAATTTTATTGGAGTCCTCTTAAAAGAGCTACTTAGTTTGTTGAGTTGTTCTGAGCTACTTAGTTTGGTGAGTTGTTCTAACTTCATTAAGATTTATAATTGATATGTCTCTAGAAAAATCAACTTTATTGAGTATGAATCTCAAAGCATATTTGCATTAAAAGCTTTGAAAATGAAATTCAGGATCTTCCAAACACTGATTTAAGTAAATTTACAGTCGAATTGATCGTCTTTGGAACAAATCCATCAACGCCACATGTGATTCAATCCTATGTGAACCCAAATAAAACACATGAACTATTAATAAAAACTTTAGGAAAACAATTAAAGATGAAACTGTTGCCAAAGCAAGTGTGCTTGTAGTCAAATTGATCAATTCGTTGAGAAGAATCAATGGGCCAAAGATTCCCCAATTATGATGTCTTAACAGTACGCAAATGCTGAATAAATCATCTATAGTCATGGATATTAATATGGTCATTCGATGGAATACTTTTTTTTATCTTAATTTACCAAAATCCCCATCTCAAAAAAATTAATAGATAGTGTTTTATTTTCTATATGAGAAGGGTTTAAGAGCTAAGAGATCTTAAACAAACAATTGTATTGCCTAATGATTGCTCCCAATGACCACCATCAATAATTACAATCAGTGTCACCTAACTATTATCACCCAACACCTTTATTTTACCTCAACTTGCTTATTACAAACAACATAAGTCAATTAGATTATTGTTGATTGATTGAAGTTGCATAATTATCTTCAAACCTTATATCTTCTTTTGTAATCCCCTTTTTAGCTTTTTCACATACAAATTTTTGGTGTATCTTATAGTTTCTATCTATGCATATAAGATTTTAAAATAAAGCTAAGATATTAAATACTCCCTCTCTTCCATCAAAAATTTTCTAATACGTAACAATTTAACACCACGAGGAAAACATTCTCAACATACTAAAATATTTTCTTAAAGGATGACAATCAACCTTTCAATCAAGGACAACATAGTCTAAGTGGTGAAGGTCAACAAGGCCTCACTTTGGATAACTAAGTCACAACTACACCCAATATACATATAGGATAGATCACATCATCTTGAAATTGTGACAAGCTAAGCCCAAGATCAAAATTTGGAGACCTTTCATATTTATTCAATTTTAAAAACACATGATAGAGCTTATAATTAACTTCTAATAAGTAGAAAAATAAATTCATCCATAATTTTTTAATTTTCTTTTTATTCGTCATCAAAAAATCTATGCAACAACTATAACTACAATACATAGCTATAGACTAGAACAGGGCAATTAAAAAATGTTCATGAATGTTCAAAAATTAGAAAATACCTATATAAACTTAGACAGATCATAACATTGGACTACAACCACTCAACCATCTCTTTTGCTAACTTGAAATAGCATAAATAATAGGTGCGAATAAATACAACACAACTTTTTGTATTGATTGCCCTAAATTTTTACCAAATAATTCATTATACTTTTAACCAATTTTAAAAGTATTTAATATCGACTCATTGAGCTGAACAAAATAATGCTTAAATGTATCAAAAATTTAAAAAAAAAGAGTAGGAAAAGTAAATAAATAAGTACACCATTTATTAAAGCAAAAAATAATAGATTTTTCGCAATTCATTCTACCTCCCATTAGAAATAGATATCAAATATGAGACCCTTATAACTATCTTTGCTAGTATACCAAAGTATTAGCTTCAATGATTGTACATTTTATACTACAGGAAAACGCACTGTTACAGGTAGACAAAATCCGCCAGTAACACTAGAAATCTGCCGGAAATTACCTCTTTCAGGAGCAATACTGGTGAAAATTATTCCGACGGCAATTAGCGCGTCTGGAAATTTAAACCAGAGAAAACTTTCCGCCGAAAATGTTTCAGACGATGCTTCTAGCGGTATTCCGACATAAAAAATATAGTAAACTGACATCTTTTAAAGTGGAAAATTCTAGTGTTTTCTATGTCGGTATCTTTGGCAAAAAAAGTTCATTGGAAATTCTGGCGGATAATCCGCCACCCTTATCCGTCTCACTATTATCGACGAAGATTACTAGTGGATTATTTGCCTATAACTTTGGGATAAATGTACGCCAAAAATGACGTTCCAGTTTTGTTGTGTCGTATTGCTGGAAGTATCTCTTGCAGATTTTTCGCCGAAAACCTATAGCATAAACAAAAAAAGAAAACCAACTTACTTTTAAATCTGATTTCCATAATACAACCTGCATAGAAAAAAATGCAATACAATATGCATTCAAACATCCACCTCTAATCAAAAACATCACCAAACATATACATAATAACAAAAATAAGAATAATATCATCAATAAATATCTAATAATAAACAAGTGCAGATGTCCATAAAATAGGTAGTCCATAATGTGTTGGGATTCATCAAAGGGGGTATTACTGTGGACAAAAGTAGAGTCATATTTACTCAATCACTTGCTTTAGAAATAATCGAAGTTCTTAAAACATGCTGGATGATCAGGACATTTTGATTCAAAGTGTAAACTCCAGCCAAATGACTAACTTGGGAGACACCTCTAAGAACTTTTTTAATTTTAGACTAGTCAAAGTCAGCTCTAAAGGTCAAAGTGCGGGTTCAAATCCTTTGGGTTCTCAAATGAAGAAAGTTGCATAAATCTTCCTTGGTTATTTGTATATATTATTTCTGCACATAAGAAGTTATCCTAAAGTGGTCCTCACTAAATCTCATATTGGCCAAGAAGTATTAGAAAGTTTTTTTGTAGTAGGCATAAATGAGAATGAGAATGAAAGAAAGTTGAGTCGAAGCAAACAACTGCATGACAGAAAAAAATGAAGATCATCATGAATGAGAAGTCTATATGGTGTGATCTTGAAAAAAATAATATAGGGGGTGATCTTGGCAGTAATATACCTAAAATAGGCATCCTGATTCTTCTTAGATAGGAAGTTGTCATCCCCACAACTTCTAGAAGAAGAATCCTTAGAACCATAAGGTCGTTTGCTAGAACTAGCCATTTCTAAGACGAGGACTCTAGAGAGTTCGCAAATTGATATGAAAGTGAATGAAAATAATTTCAAAGACCCTTCTATTTAAAAAAAAATTGAACAATCATATTGTCAAATTTTGGATCATACGCACGATTGTAAAATCATATGGGATGAAAATATTTTGTATGTACGAATGAAAACGACCAAAAATGAAATAGATTTTCGTAAAACACCATTTCCAAGGCATCATTTCATACAATTTGACCACACGATTTTATAGAAGAACACGTAATTGTTTGGGATAATCATAATATTAAAGATTGTTATAAAAGCGATTAGGTTCATTTTCCACATAAACTGACATCTAGATCATACAGATGAAAATGATTTTGTACGTATGATCAACAATAAATATCTAACATTTTTTAGAAAACTATCCCACCGCATACATAATAAACTATGCAAATTATACAGGACAATGACTTCATCTTACAGTATGAAACCTATCAAAAACTAAGTTTTGGGTGCTCAACTCCATAACTTACCATGCACATGCTACATAATTTGTACATGACAAAAAAATTTCGTATAGTACAAATAAAACACTTAAAAATAAGGCATGAAAATTAGAAAAAAAAACTTCTTAAAATCCAATCATTCATTCATCATTTTTATTAATTTTTAAACACAAAAACAAAAACAAGGGAATACATAACTAAACACACAACATCTAATAGAATAAACAAACAAAGACAAACTAAACAGACACATATATACAACACATCAAGTTTGTAGAAATTTTAGCTTAAGCATTAACCTCCATCACACTTAACCTGATTCTTAAGGTGCTAAAAGTGTCAAAGGCTAGTGATTTTATGAAAATATCTGTAAGTTAATTCTCCGTAGTAACATGATTCAATTCAATCTCTCTCTTAGCTATATGAACTCTAATAAACTGATGCCTTATGTCTATATGCTTGATTCTAGAATGTTGAAAATGATTTCTATGAAATGTAAATGGCACTAGTATTATCACAAAAGATTGGAATTTTGCCAAGCAAAAATCTTAATTCAATCAACTATTATTTTAACCAAAGAATTTGTGCCACACAACTACCTAAGGCAATATACTCTACTTCAGCAGTAGATAGGGCTACTAAATTCTGTTTCGAATTAGGCCAATAAGCTAAAGAGTTTTCTATGAATTGAAAAGTTCTGAATATACTTTTTTGATCAACCCTATATATTGTAAAGTTTGAATCAGAATATCCAATAATTTCAAATAAAGTGCTGTGCTTAGGATAGAAAATTCCTAAATTTTGAGTTTCCAAAAGATGTCTAAAAATTCTTTTTATTGCTGCTAATTGTGATTCTTTTGGATCAGATTGAAATATAGCATACAAACAAACACTGAACATTATATATGGTATGCTAGCAGCCAAGTTATGCATTGATCTAATAATTCTTCTAAATTTCTTCTGCCAACATATTTTCTCTTAGAGTCCTTATCCAACTGCACTAAGGAACTCATTGGTGTAGTTATAAGTTTAGCATTGTTCATTTAATATTTCTTGAGGATGTCCTTAATATACTTTGATTGATTAAAAAAAGTTTCTTCCTCATTTTGCTTAATGCTAAACCCAAGAAATAACTCAAATCTTCAATCAAACTCATATCAAATTCACTACTCATTATTTTTGAGAAATTATCACAAAGATTTTTATAATTTTATCCCCACCATCAATGATAAAAGAATAATCCAAGTTTCTTTAAAAGGATCTACAAAATTAGGCCAACATTTGATCTAGTTTTGTCCTCCTCCCTCCTCCACCACCCTTAAAATGTTCCTATAACACTCTCAAGTTTTTCTAGTCTGTAAGTGCACTATTAGGACCTTCTCCAAATCTAATATTTTAAGGCTATTCCAAATTAGCCCATACTAAGATCTTTGACCTTAGTACTATCTTCCATTACACGCACTAAATATTTAAAATCTCCACCAAAAACTCCATAACATATATATATCAACATTATCTAATCCTTATAAATATATCAATGGCCTAGATTATCCCCATTATAAACTTTAGCTCTTAAATCCCAAAGGGGTGCTATTAGGTTTCACCTACCCTCCACATTCGACAAACCCCTTTAAGCATCCATCACATTAAGAAACCCTCACAAAATACTCAAATTAGTATCACCATTTAGAAGGAAACATTTTATATCAAGTGGAGGCCTTAAAAAAAACCTTCTAAGGCTAGGTTAGAGAGAGATCATATCTTCACTTATAGAAAGAATTCTTATAGTTGATGATGACTTACAATCTAAGTGAAGAAATTTTCATATAAATGTAGACCAATTAGTTACTTTTTTGATAAGGAAGGCAAGATAACAAACATCCTCAGATGCACAATTCTTAAAGTTGAGTCTTGTATAATGGTATCATATGGTATATTCATTCCTTTTTTTTTTTGAACAAAAGCCATAAAAGGCATTTATTAGCTAAGAAAAAAAATACAAATGTCGTCTTAAGGAGGTCTAAAAACATCCTTCTTAAGGATATTAACAAAATCATCTAAGGAAATAAAATCTTGCTCTTGTCTCCATAAAAAGGAGGAAGAAAGAGCACGCTTCGCACAAAAATCAGCAGCCCTACTAAACCTTCTAGGCATATAGTTGAAAATTACATGATGAAAATCTTTAACAAAAGAAAGATCAAAATCCAAAGAGTTGCATCTCCATTTTTCGATCTGAACATTCTTATGAAGCCACTCCATGTTTGATTTATTATCCCCTTCAATGATGATACCCATAGCACCTAAAATGTCTTCATTAAGAACCTTCTTCAACAGATTGATAGCTTGAAGCTCAATGTAAGCAACATCCCAATGCCTTACTTGATTACCGGCTGCTAC
This sequence comes from Dendrobium catenatum, assembly GCF_001605985.2. Taxonomy (NCBI): domain Eukaryota; kingdom Viridiplantae; phylum Streptophyta; class Magnoliopsida; order Asparagales; family Orchidaceae; genus Dendrobium; species Dendrobium catenatum. Next base: position 189,127 of record NW_021318937.1, read on the forward strand.
CAGAACTTTTCCTATGGAGTCTCGAACAATAATTCCAATACCAACATAATACGATTTAATGAATGCTCCATCAATATTAACTTTCAACCACTTAGAAGGGGGAGGACAATAGCTACAACCAATCGGGTAAACCCGAGTAGAGTCCCATTGCTCCTTAAGTGATGCAAGATTTACCATAAAAAAATTTCCAAGAATATTGGCTGACACCATAGTAGGTGTTGACCAGTATTTCCCATGCTTTTTCTCATTTCTATTCAACCAAATTTGATACACTGATTTAAGGAAGAGCATATCTTTTTGAGAAAATCCCTCTAACCTTTTCTCATCTTTAAACCGGCAGGATCTATCAGCATCACACCTATCCATGACAGCAGGTAAAGAAAAACCCCACTGCTTAAGAGCCTTGAACACTTCCAAAGATACTCTACAATCAAACATAATATGATGGATGTCTTCTTTAGCATGACAGCCTCAAATACAAAGATCTGAGACCTCAAAAACTTTATGAAAAACAAATGTAGTCAAGCTAACATCTCTGGCTAATAGATATCATGCTTTTAAGTGTATACTTTAAGAAAACAAAGAAAAATGACTAGGATGGTTTGTAAATGTACTTAAAACATCATGGGAAGAGCAGAGATAACTACAAAAAATACCCAATAATAGTTAAAATTTATTTGATCTAACTCCCACGCATATTTAACCGTCTCTTGATTGAAGGAATAAAATACTCTTATTTGGTTAAGTTTAAGCATCATATTGGAGAAATGAAGTTTGATATCAAAATGAATATAATTTATAAATAATCAAGGTCCATTGTTAGTTTCGATCATTTTTAGGTCATTTTCTAATTGTTTGACATCATTTCATATGTTTCAATTGAAGATATTGAAATGATTTAAAATAATAAAAATCAAAGAACAACTTTAGATGAAACTCTATAAAAATGGATGCAAAATCCATATAAATGAATCAACTTTGATTGAAATAAAAAAAGTATAATGATAAAAGATTTACATATATAAAATTTGAATTATCTTATTTATATGTTTAACACAAACATTCTTCAGTTTATCACCATCTCATGCACGCAAAAAGAAGAGGTGACGATGTCACAATAGGATATTGCTAAGTAAGGCAATTGATGGGACATATGGTAGTACACTTTCGTAGAAAAAGAAGAAACGAAGTCAGTATAAGATCTCATTGAGGACATGCCATCAATGAGACCACTGATATGCGGCATTTAAAATGAAAACTTCTATGACAAATTAGAGGAGAGGAGGTCATCATAAGATTTTTCTCAAGAGACATCAAAGGGACATATAGGGAGTAGCCCCAAAACCCTAAAAAATAAATAAGAGTTAAAAAGTCACAAGCTGGATTGATAATAAGATGTTAATAGAAGACAATATTTTCATATTAATTAAAAAATTAAATAATGTTTGAGTGAGTAGTCATATTTGAGGATTAAATGTCTAAATAAGATAAATTTAAATATTATGTAGGTTAATCTCCCTTATATATTATACTTGGTTTAGATTTTTTTAATAATAAAATAGGTAAGGCTTTAGCAAAGAGAACCAGCTCTTCTTTCCATCTTAAGGCACTAACAATAGGACATGCATTATATATATTGATCATGCATATCAATTACCTCCAATCAAGCTCCAAATGAACCTTGATTTTTTCCAAACCACTATGAACATCACTTCTAGTAGATTGGACATGGTTGGTCACCATGACCAAGTCAACAGTTGACTTGGTCAATTAAAATCATGCTTATTCAAACTAGGTCAACTTGGGTCACTTCAATAAATACAATCAAAGAAAACTCTCTAACCTCTCACATTCTATCACTTGCATGGTTTAAACATCTTTAAACTTTACATGAATCAAACCCTAGTTTGTTTGAGTTGGTCAAATCACCATGTGTAATCAAACTCTACTATACTTTGACTCATGTGCTCAAATGTCAAGCCCACTCCCCTAAACCTCTCATGCTTCATTCCAACAACACTTAGACACTCTCTAAACTTGATCCACCTCAGCAAGGCTTAACTAGTTGAACATTTAAATAGTCAACCAAATGCATGAAAAAGTCTTGAAGGGTCAACACTCCTAGCCAATGAAATTCCCTATTTTCTAACTTATCCATCCCATTCAAATATACTATAGAAGCATCCTAGACCCTATCCTGACCTAGCATAGTCCTTGGTTTAGCATAAGCATCTCAAGTGGTCTCCCCATAGGAAAAAGCCCAAGGACATTTTCACTCTTAAAGGCTTGTTACCCTACTATATAATGAATTGGGACAACTGTCTATCATCTAGGAAAGCTCTCTGATGCATCTTAGCCATCCAATCTCCCCCTAATAGCCAGAATAGAGCAAAACATCTAGCACATTCATTGAGATGGCATTCACTCAACACTCACTCCCCAGCCATTCTCTTAATGTTTTCAATTCATTCTCAATTAATTTTAAGTTTTCTAAAATTATTTGAAATTTTTCATAACTAACCTAACTAGGTATGCTAGGTTGAAAAGGGAAATAAATTAATTACATTAAAAAGGCTACCTTAAAGAGATCCTTGGCCCTTATACAATTATTCTCTTTTAACTCTAAAAAAGGATAACACAAGATGGATGCATATGGATAATAGACCCATTAATATGATAACTACTAAGCATTTATTCCTTATTCCTAGATTTAATGACATGTTGAACTTTACAACTACTCCAAAAATATCTTAAAAGTGGATATCACCAAATCATGATTAGAGTAGGAGATGATTTGAAGATCGCCTTCAAGGCCTCATGTGATCTTTTTGAATGGTTAGTCATGATCTTACTCTTATCTAATACTCTTGGTGTCTTTGTGAGGCTAATGAACACTATTTTGAAGTCATATATTAAAAAATATTGGTGGTCTAAAGATAGTGGGCATATCGAACACCATAGGTTTGTGTTTTAGATGCTTGAGGGATAAAGTTTTATATCAATTAAATGAAGTATTTATTATTGTTGATGAGATGATATTTATAGGGATCATTGTATTTACACATTGACTTACAATTCATCCCTGTAAAGTTAAAAATATCTTACATTAGCCCACCACCACTAGTTCCATTTATGATAGGACTTTTCCTGGCATAGCTACATTTTATAAGAGATTCATCAATAACTTTGCTATCATCATTGCTCGTAAAACATCCTATAGCATATATCTTACAAAATAAATGGTTATATACTAGGCTCTTAGTACATAAAAGGTCCTAGAGTTAGTGAAGATCATTATAATATCTACCCTAATGCATAGACTCCAAGAATTTATTGTCCTTTGAAGTATCCTATGATGTATCAAGAACTGGTATAGGTTGTATCCCAAGTCAAGAAAATCACCTAATAGCCATCTATAATGAGCTACTAAATAATGTTGGATAAAATAGCTCTACATATGATTGAGAATTATATACTATCAATAAATCTTTGAAATATTAGGGAAATTACCAATTGCATAAGAAATTTATGTTTCATACTAATTATCATGCCTTCAAGTTTATCAACAGTTAGACTAAGTTAAATCAAAAGCATGCCAAGTGGGTGGAATTCCTATAGGGGTTTTCATCTCCTAAAACATAACTTTGTGAGATAATTAAAAAATAAATGCATCATCTAAAATGCTATTGTACATCTTCCTTGAATTTTGTGGCACTAATTTTTATAATTTTGGAACATTATTATGAATGTCCAAATTTTTCTTGTCATTTATCTTAAGCATCTTTATTATCTCCTCACAATGCATAACTCCTTCCTAGTGGTCGAGGGTTACCTGTATAGGGGAATAAATTATGTATTCGTGGGTCTTCCTCTTGGGAGTTTCTCATAGCTAAGCTACATTTTGATGGCATAATTAACTTCTTAAAAAAGATAAGATAATTGTTCTGATGGTGTCTAGGTTTTATCGGCCTTTACTAAAGGCAGACATTTAAAGATTAGTGTCATAGTATTACACTTGATAATAAGCTAAGCTACAAAATAAAGATCGAGGAAATGCAACATATTGCCCATTCCTTTTAAACCTTGGGAGGACTTATCTATATATTTTATCTTAGCATTACCAAGGAATACAAGAGAGGCATGATAGTCTTTTTTTGATAGTGGATAGACACCGTAAGATGGCTCATTTTCTACCTACTTAAAACATATTATTCAAGTCTTTTGTTTAGGGAGATAATGAGATTATGTGACTTACTGTCTACTGTAATGTCAGAAAATAATGTGAGATTTTTCACTTATTGTTTGAGAATGTCATGGATGATACATACTATAAAAAGTTTTAAGGTGCTGAGTAAGACAGAGCTCATGTAATTGTGATCTTCACCAACCTGGTTTTAAATTTACCTAGAATAATAATATTTTTAACATTACCAAGTAATTAACATGTATGTTATTATATGGGTAAAATCTAGCGAGACTCATTAACGTGGTTGTTATCCCAAATCATATGTTTTTTATTATAATTTTATATCTTTTAAGATTATTAAATCTCTCATACTAAGGCAAGGGAAAAAATAGCTAAATGTAATGTAAAGTATATTGTAAGGTAAATCATAATCATGTTTCCAAAAAATATGAAGAAAGTGATTGTGTGTTGGTTTATATGAGTCCTTAGATATATTCATCTTTAAAACATAATTAATTATAAGTTAAGACTTATGGCTAATTAAAAATTATTAAAAATTTAAGATGCATATCATTTTGATTTATCATTTGACATGTTATTTAGTCTAAATATTAGTATTTAAGATTATATTTCACTTATAAGAATTAATCAACCTTAACTAATGCAGCTAACCCATTTGCAAGATTTATTTTCAACCAAATAGCTAACCCAATGGCAGAAGTTATTTCTAACCAAATATATGTACCATAACCATTAAAAGAAGTATATTTTATTATTACATAAGAGGTGACTATAAGTCAAGCTAAGTATCATATGTTTTTTATCATATGGAAAATAAGCTACCTAGTGGGAACACATGGGTCACAAAGGAAGCCTTAGAAAAGATTGCACCTAGACTTGCTAAAGAATACTTATATTTTAGTGTCATGGAGAAGAGTTTTAATGAACCTTGAAGAGTTGATGCTTAACATAAAGGAAAAGATTATCACGGCATTGCTACTATATAATGATCATGAATCTAAATTAAAATCAAGGGTTATGATGCCCCTTGACACCTTCCTTCAAGATTAATATGTTATAATGAAATCTAAGGCCAAGAGAGAGCATCATCAACATACATGAATAATAAAATTCTTTAATGAAAAAGTGTTAAAATTGTAATGATATGTAAACTTAAATATTAAAAATACAAATTTTAAATTTTAACCTTTAATCCTTATTCCATATTAGAGAATTTTATATTTAATTCTCCTTCATGTTTAATTTATTCTTTTAAAATTTTCTCTCATATTCCTAGCTTCATTTTATAATTTTATCCCCACCTTCCATGATAAAAGAATTATCCATTTCTTTAAATGGGTCTACAAAACTAGGCCAACATTTGATCTAGTTTAGTCCTCATCTCTCCTCCACCACCCTTAAAATGTTGTTTTAACACTCACAAATTTTCTAGTCACTAATTGTACTATTAAGACCTTCTCCAAATCTATTATTTTAAGGCTAATTAAAGTTAGTCCATACTAGGATCTTTGACCTAAGTATTATCTTCCGTTACACACTCTAAATACTTTAATTCTTCACAAAAAATTCCATTAAACATATCTCAACATTATCTAACCCTTCTAAATATTTCAATGGCCTAGATTCTCCCCATTTCAAACTTTAGCTTTTGAATCCTAAAGGGGTGCTCTTAGGTGTCACCTGCCCTCCACATTTGACAAACCCCTTTGAGCATCCATCACATAAAGAAACCCTCACACAATACTCAAAGTAATATCACCATTTTGAAGGAAAGCTTCTATATCAAGTGGAGGCCTTAGGTCAAACCTTCTAATGGTAGGTAAAAGAGATGTAATCTCTTGATTTATATGGAAAGAACTCTTATAGTTGATGATGACTTATAATCTAAGTAAAAAGATTTTCATATAAATTTAGGCCAATAAGTTGCTTTTTTGACAAGGAAGGCAAGATAACAAACATCCTGAGATGCACGATTCTTAAGGTTGAGTCTTCTATAATGGCATCTTATGGTATAGTCATTCAATCTCAATAAATTCTTATAAGAAAGTATTCCATGAACCAAGATCCCATACAATACTTCATCAATCCAATATAACATATGATGTGTTAAATATAAAACAATGCAGCCATGCTAACATCTCTGGCTAATAGATATCATACTTTAAGTGTTAACTTTAAGCAAAAAAAAAAAAAAAAATTAAAAAAAAAAAAAAAAAAAAAAATACTAGGATGATTTGTAAATGTACTTAATACATCTCATTGGAAAAGTAGAGGGAACTAAAGCAAAATACCCAATAATAGTTAAAATTTATTTGATCTAATTCCCATTCATATTTATCTTTCTCTTGATTGAAGGACTTGAATACTCGTATTTGGTTAAGTTTAAGCACCATATTGGAGAAATGAAGTTTGGTATCAAAATGAATACACTCTATTAATAATTAAGGTCCATTGTTAGTTTCGATCATATTTAGGTCATTTTCTAATTGTTTGACTTCATTTCATATGTTTCAATTGAAGATATTGAAATGATTTAAATCAATTAAAATCAAAGAACAACTTTAGATAAAACTCTATAAAAATGGATAAATTTTGATGAAAATAGCAAGTGTCATGATAATAGATTTACATATATAAAATTTAAATTATCTTATTTATATGATTAACCCATAAACATTCTTTAGTTTATACCCATCTCATGCACGCAAAAGAATAGGTGACGATGTCACAACGGGATCTTGCTGAGGAAGGCAATTGATGAGACAAATGGTATGTGCACTTTTGAAGAAAAAGAAGAAAGAAAGTCAGGATTAGATCTCATTGAGACAGGCCATCAATCTGTCCTCAATGAGACCAATGATATGTGGCATCTAAAATGAAAACTTCTATGACAAATTAGACGAGAGGAATTCATCATAAGATCTTTCTCAAGAGACATCAAAGGAACATGCAGGGAGTTGCCCCAAAACCCTAAAAAACAAATAAGAGTTAAAAAGTCACAAGCGGGATTGATAATAAAACATTAATAGAAGACGATATTTTGATATTAATTAAAAAATTAAATGTTGTTAGAGTGAGTAGTCATATTTGAGCATTACATGTCTAAATAAGATAATTTTAAGTATTATGTATGATAATCTCCCTTATATATTATACTTGGTTTAAAATTTTTTAATTAATAAAATAGGCAAAGGTTTAGCAAAGAGAACCAGCTCTTCTTTCCTTCTTACATTGCACATCGTTCACCGGTAGGCACTAACAACAGGACATGCATTATATATATTACAGACAATACACCACTGGTAGGCGCATAATATTTTCCGTCCTCAGCCCCTCACATTTCCTCAACCCTCTCAGGAATTTTCCTGGATATGAGCACACGGCCACCTTTGATTCCCCTTTTGCTCAACCATGGCTTCGTCTGCAGCTCACTCGCAGATAGAAGGGATGCAGAAGAAGGATATACAAATAGCCATGGCCAAGTCCGTGGAGCTCCGGGCCATCCACAGTGCTCTGTTGCAAGGAAGTGGTAGTAGCCCAGCGGCGATGAGGTTTCTCGCCGGCGCTTCTCCTCTTTTATCCAACAAGTTTTCCTCCGCAGCTGACGACTACCCTGTCTTCACTCCGGTGAGCTTTCTTTTTTCTTTTCCCCTTTTCTTTTCTTCTTTCTTACACTGGCTTACTCCTTTGGATTTCTTGGTTCCCGAATGACTGAAATCTACACTCAGTTGTTGTGATTTGGATGTATTTATGAGATTTTCTTGAATTCATAAAAGCGTTGTGCTAGAAAAGTCATTTTGTTTTCCTTATTTAGTTATCAAATCCCTGATGCAATTTTGGGATTTGAAAATGCATTCGGTGCTTCGCTGTTCGATTAATTTTGTTAGGGTTTACTTATGTAGTAAGTTGATTGAGATCCACTTTAAGACCTCTGCTGCGCTGTCCTCTGTTGTTTTGGTTTAGGTGGATGGTTTTACTTTTAAAGAAGCTGTGAAGTTTAAATGTGTTTTTGATGAAGCGAATATTAACTTGTTTATGCTTGAAGTGTCTGATTTAAACTCAAACAAAGCAATAGCGGTAAAGCATTCAAGTATAGAACAAGAATTTATTGAGTTACATTTAGTCCATGTTCTTGAGTAGATTATAGTATGATTTTTGTTCCAGATTGATGTATAAAGGACAGTGAAATAGTTGAATGCTCACCTTACTTTTCCTAGTCTATTTCTTTAAATTTTCTTTTTTTATTTTGTAGTTGTCAAGTAATTTTTTTTTTTCTGAATTAACAATCCTCTTTTGTAATTTTAATGGAAACGCTCTGGTTCAACCTATTATATAGATTGCAAGTTGATTATTGTCTGTTCATGGTTGGGCGGTTGTTTTTTTTTTTCCTTCTGTAGCATGTCCATTAAGCACAATAAAAGTATTTTTTCTTAGATTAGACAACAATAAAAAAATAAAGATTTTTGTAAAAAATCAACTATTTTTTTGGGAAAAAATAAAAAAAAAAGTTAAAGAAAAATTAATTTAAATGAATAATACCAATACAATAATGGAAATTGCAATATATTGTATTACGTTTGACTCTTACTACGAGAGAATATTTTAAAATTACCATATGATTATATTATTAGGATTCCTTTTTTTAATATATTTGTATTTCTAATGTTTAAATCTTTTTACTGGCTGATTTTCACCATATAGTCCTACTACTTGTTCAGAAGAATAATATAATATTTTGTTCAAATAAATGCACACTTAAAACTAAGCCATGTCAGCAGCCCATATGGCACTTCATGATTAATTTCAAAATTTGAAGATATTGCCATATCTCTGCCTAAAATTAATGGCCTTTAATTTTCATATCTGACTCAAAAATCGTATATCATGTTAAAAAACCTCATCTCTGATAAAGGTTGATGTCTGGTTTAAACTTTTTTATGTTTGGTTAAAAGATCTTATATATAATAAAATCTTTTTTCTAGGGGAAAGAAATTATGATAAACGCTTATATCTTGATTGAAGCCAATATTTATGCATAAAACACCATATATTTAAGTACAATATCTTACGTCTATCAAAATTTTATATCTAGGTCAAAAGTCTTATATTTGATAACATATAATATTTGCACATTTTCTATTACATTAATTACTAATACCTGTTGTGGCTCAGTTTTATGTTATGCTATTGAGACACATTGAATGGTTGCATTGAACATTGAAAAAAAAAAAAAAAAAAAAAAATCTTTTATTTGAATTTTTGGGTGCTTTCTTGTTATGTGTGGACTTTGATTATGTTGATCAATCTTGTTATTCTATTGTCTCGGACCTCAAAGCTTGTCGTGTTCGTGGGGGGTGCAGAGGGTTTACCCCCTGATTGGGTTCGAGATCAAAGCCCCGGCACTACGTACCCGAGCACCCTGACGCTATGTTCTTGAGCACCCCAGTGCTGAACAACAGAGAGCAAAACGTTGCAACGGTATAGATATAGCGGTGCAACGGTGTAAGACCGAGGCTTGAGCGTTGCAGCGCCCCAAACTAGTACTGCAGCACAACGAGATGGACTAGATGGTTTTCTTTCTTGTTTTTTAGAAGGGTTGCGTCCCTTGGGGTTATTTTACTTGACTTTATCTTGTATTTTGTGTGTGTAGATATTGAAAACGGTACATATGAGAAGGGAAGTTAAAAGAGAGTGAGAGAAAAGAGAGATATGTACTTATTTATCCTATTTTTCTATTTTCATAGTGGATTTCTTGGTGTGGTGTGGCTCCATGATTTTTTTACCTATTTTGGATTTTTCCACGTTAAATCCTAGTGTTCTTTACTTTTATAATTCTTTTACTTTCTTGCTTGTTTCGTTATTGTGGTGTTTACTCCTCTTCTCCCCAATATTTCTTTGGATCCAATGGCATTAATTAGCCTAAAGTATGTGGCATTGTTGTCATAATTCTACTATTAGAGCATGGTATTTTGCATTTGACTATAATGTTTTGTTGAAGCTAATGATCCTTTTCTGATGACCCAATTTTTACAATTCTTTTTAGATTAATTCTTTGGAATGTGGTCACTTGATGGTTCAACATCTTTGTCATCACCCCAAACTGATTAATCCCTCCTTCAACTAATCCCTTCTAATGCAATATACTAAATTACTAAAAATGTCCAACTCAGTCAACCTACTATGAATATGGGCTGATGATAAGCATATAAAGACATTTGATTTGACGAGAGTGGGTACATTACTATTTATCAATGTGTATTGAAGGTAGCAGGTTATAAAATACTGCTTTTGCTACCTAATGCTGTTTTGTTTCATTTGTCTTTTCTTTTTCATTGGGTTTTAATTATAATATTAGTTCTTTTCTCTCTCTAGCTAGATGGTTGAAAGTTGCTGCATTGGACCCACATTATTAGTTAGAATTTTGATAAATGATTATTTTTTTCTTTGCCTTAGAACAGTTTATCAAATTTTCAACTCAAAAGTACTTGTATCATTTCACGTCAACTTGACCTCCTTGTGACTACATTTAATTTGCCCATGCGTGATTTCGTTTAGATTGCTAGTCTGATCCATAATTGTTTGAGACAGACTTATGAAGATGAACCATTACCCGGGTATCAGTTTATCCGTCCAGATCGAAGCCTTTCAGAAAGCTGGAGTGGAATTAGGCTGGAAGGAGAAGCCAGATGCGATGAGCTAGTTCTGTCTGACACAAATTCTGTGAATAAGTTTTCTTCCGTAAAAGATGAACCGCTGGTTTGTTCAACAAATGAATATTTATCAAACAAAACTTTTTGCTTGAACCAAATTCCACGCATGCAAAGTGCTCCAGGAGCTGATGTCCTTAAGTCTTTAAGTAGGAGAAGCTCCACAGGAGAACTCAAAACAGTGACATTTAACACGACAGACGACCCCGCAACTATCACTAGGGAGGCTGGTACTGAGCAGAAGAAGCTCAAGGGTGTTAATAATGTTGCTCGTTCAGTGGGTATCCGTACTACTTCACTTCCACCTCAATCAAAAAGCAAAGGAACTACCTTTTCATGGTTGTTTCATAAAACAAAGAAGAAAACCAAGCCAGAAATGTCTCCAAATACAAATGAATCAGAAGATATGCCTCAGCTTTTAAAGGATTGGGGAACATTCTCACTTGAAACCTTGAAAAGGGAGCTGTTTGAGGCCAATAAACAGAAAGATGCAGCATTGGCTCAAGTTGCAGAGATGAGGTTTTCTCTAGGCGAGCTGCAGCAAAAGCTCATAACCTTAGAGTCCTATTGTGAAGAGCTGAAGAAGTCCCTTAAGCAGGCAGTTCTAGAACAAGAAAAAGTAGTTCTCAACTCATTAAAAAGAACAAAGCCAATTAGTAGTAACCACACCTGTAATGAAAACTCCATGCCTGTCAGCCATGATGTAATGGTTGAGGGCTTCCTGCAGGTTGTATCTGAAGCAAGACTCTCCGTCAAACACTTTTGTAAGACTCTTATTGACAATATCGATAAAACTGACAGCAGTTTGCTGGAGAAAATAAGCTTGCTCGTACATCCAAATCCATTAAATTTGGACCAAAAGCACCAAAAAGGTGTTCTCTATCACTTAGAAGCTCTCATTAACCAGTCACTTCACCAAGATTTTGAAAACTGTGTGTTCCAGAAAAATGGGACACCAAAGGTTCTTGACCCTCATCAAGATCGCATGGAGAACTTCTCATCTTTCATCTCTCTTCGGAATTTAAGCTGGAATGAGGTTTTGAGAAAGGGGACTAAGTATTACAGTGATGATTTTAGCTGCTTTTGTGACCAGAAGATGAGCAGCATTGTTTCTATATTGAACTGGTCAAGGCCATGGCCTGAGCTGCTTCTGCAAACATTCTTCGTTGCTGCCAAATGCATGTGGCTGCTTCATCTACTAGCATTCTCCTTCAATCCTCCTTTGTTGATTTTGAGGGTTGATGAGAACCGAAGTTTTGATCCGCTATACATGGAGGATGTTTCTAGAGACAAGCAGCAACGGGCACATTCTTTAGCACAAGTGAAGATCATGGTAATGCCAGGATTTTATGTGCATGATAAGGTTTTGAGGTGCAGGGTATTGTGTAGGTATGGGTAAGTTTAACATAATTAGCCTTCTGATTCTGGTTATGTATTTTATATCATTTGTATATTTCATCCTTTTTTTAATCAATTTCTTACTAAGGGTAAGAAATTGTCAAAGTTCTAGTTGTTTCTTATATGTTTAACTGAGTAAGCTCTTGTGTTTCTTCTGGAATTGAATTTGGTCTTCTAACTAGTAGAGGTATTTCTTTATTCATTAGATAATCTCTATACTTTCTTAAAAATGCTTATAAATGTTTCTGAATGATGTATGGCTGATTTTAATTGAAATGAAAAGTGCTACCCCTAGCTGTAACTTAATTGGTCTTTGGAACTTTATTACTATTATTTCTCATATTATTAAATTGCTAGTTTTTTTACAATTATTATCATTATTGTCTTGATTACTACTACTTGACAGGTTGAGCATCATTCTAGTGATAATAACTAGTTAATGCATGTGCTTTAAAAGCAAATTTCTCTCAAGATTATAATTTTAATTAAAAACTTCACAATATTAGAACTTCCAAATATTTTAATTTGAAAACAAAAAGGCATATCATTTTGGAAGAACACTTAAAAATATCATTTCCACCCTTGTCCAGAAGACTATCAGATTTTCCCAACTTTTTCATAGATATCTTGAAGGTTCAAGGCAATTGTTCTGTGTAGGAATATTTTCAGCAATACATAGATGAGTTTAACGTCTTTGTTATGCACAAAGATCCAATAGACACTCAAATAAGAGAACAGTACAAACATCATAAGAGACATCAGAGTTTTTACATGAGAAACCTAGGAAAGAGAAAAACACCAGGCCTGACGCAGTTAAAATCATTCTATTAGTATTTGTATTTGATTAGAAGCAATGCTCTTCCTCAGGGGAGACATTGATACATTGTAAACAATATATTACATAGTTGAATTTAAAAGAACTGTTGGCATAAGTGATATTCTTAAGAGATTTTTTGCTTTCTTCTCCGGTCATAATCCTTTGAGAAAAGGAGACTAGAGATCAAATACTCCAACATAATCAAGGCCAATGTCAGGAATCAAAGTTGATTTTGACGACGTGTATCAATTTTATAAGTAACCATATGTGTTGGCATTATTAGCGATGGTAGGTGATGAAGTCAATAGGTGGAGTAGCGATGCGATAATGATCAGAATATTGTAGTTCTAGTTGGAAGACGGTGATCGAAGGATCGTAGTTGGGCGAAAATGGTTGTAGGATCATAGTTGGGCAAGCGATGGTGGTCGGAGAATCATAGTTGGCGATCGACGAAAGTCGGAGAATCATAGTCGGCAGGCGATGGAAGCAGTAGGACTATAATAGGCGGTTGATAGTGATCAGAAGGATTATGGATGACAGACAACGATGGTTGGAAGACCTTAATAGAGTGATAGTGGTCTTACGATCATAGTTGAAGGGTGATAGAAGTTTGAGTTATTTAGTTGGTGGCCAAGGAAAGTTGGAAAGTTTGTGGTTGGGCGATGGTGTTCTGAAGACCGTGGTTGGGCTATGGTGATTCAAGGGAGTAGTAGAATAATGGTGGTGTGAGGACTATAATTGATGGTCAATAGAGGTTAGAAGGATCATAGTTGGGCAACTGTGGTATGAACACTATAGTCATTGGGAAATGGAGGTCGGCATGATCGTGGTTGGCAAGTGACAGAGGACTGTAGTGGGAGTACGAAGGAGATCAGAAGGATCGTACAAAGTAGGGACAATGGTTTGAGGGCTGTAGTAGGGCGATGGTGATAGGAGGATCGTAGTAAGCAAGCAACAGAGTTCAAAGGAGAATAGTGGTCATCTGACGAAGGATCGATGAAGACCGTCAAGACAATGACCTGGCAATGATGCTCCTAGATTTTAGATTTCAAAGCTCTCTTGAATCTCAAGTCAAAGTGCTCCAAGCTCCTCTCATCTTGTTTAGAGAATGAGATCCTGTTTATAGATTTTTATATTGACATGCTTGCAAATAAAGAGAAGTTTTGTAACACTTTTTGTGACGGCCAATATTGATTTTCTTAATCATGGAATGTTCTTCTAACATTGAAATGCCTTAATGTTGTTGGAGTATAGCAATCTTTGGCTTATTGATTCGTCTCGGTGACCTACTCGATTTGACTATAAGTCTATAAGCATCCCAAATTTGTCGATCAGTTGGTCATCTAAATATTGACTCCTTAAGTTTTCAATTTTGCTTTAAGCCCATTGATTTGGGCTCATTCAAGCTTGGATTTGACCACATATAGTGTGGTTAGGTTCATCTCATTGGAACGTTTAGTTCGTCAATAAATTTGTTGAAATTAGAGTTCAGATGGTCCTGAATTTTATTTCAGAACTTTCCAATTCAAATATACCTTCAGATTTGTGCCTAGTTAAAGTGATTTTCGACGAGGTATCGCCGTTGATCTTCAATTTTCTCTCCAACCCCACAACATTATATTTGGGATGGAAGTAAAACATTGCAATGAAACAAACAAGTAAAAGCAGTAGAAAGAAAAAATGACACTAGGATTTGACGTGGAAAACTCAAAATTGGGAAAAAAATAATATAGCCACACCACACCAAGAAATCCAATGTGAAAATGAAAAGAAATAAGTAAAAACCTCTCTTCTTTCTCGCTCTCTTTTTGCTGCTTTTTTTTCTTACATCATTCTCACACACTAAACACAAGATAAAGTCAAGTTAATAACACCAAGGGACGCTACCTATTAGAAAAATGATAAAGAAAACTGTCCAATCCATCTCGCAGCCCTACAACGCTCAAGCCTCTGTCGTCTGAAAGTTTGTTAGGGATGTTAGGCCCTATGAACTAGTCCCGAGGCTAACCAAAGTGGGGGGGGTGAATTGGTATTTTAAAAATTCTTTAAAACCAAAAGAACGATTATGACAAACCAAAATCACAACAGAAAAACAAATGCTGAAAATTAAAGTGCGGAAGCAGTAAAAAGGAACACAAGGGTTTATAGTGGTTCGGTCAACTTGACCTATGTCCACTCCCCGGAGGCCCCCTCCGAGTATTGCACTACCAACGTGACTCATATTTAGCCCCCACAGCTAGGCGGAGAAGCCCTTACAAAAACACCTTTTTGCCACACCCGGCAAGACAGAGAACCCAACTCCTTTTGCTTCCTCATGAAGCAGGCAGAGAACCACGATCACGTGCTGAAACTTACATCTCCCAATCCTTCTAAGGACAAGAGACTCTAGGGAAGAAAAAATGGAACAATGCTTGGAGCAACCCTTGTGAACCCCTTTACAATCTCCCCCTCTCAAGATCCTCTCTCTCTCCTTTAGGTTTTCTCAGGTCAAGACAGCAGCCAAGGATGTTCAAAAACGTTGAACAAGAGCTCTTAAATAGAAGAGCTTCAAAGGAGCTCATTAATTGCAAGTTACCAACATTATTGTCCTGGCCGATATGGACATCGGCCTGGCCGATCAGTACAAAACTTAGAAGATC
>NW_021318937.1:210452-212271 GCF_001605985.2 Dendrobium catenatum
AGGTTTTGGTCCCTTCTTATGAAAAGTAGAATGCAATGCATGTGTGGTATGCTGTAAGTCATGCACCTTTGGTCTCCACACCCAGCTTGTACTATGGTGAACAATGCAAGTGTGTGAGATGTGTCCTAGCTTGCCACATGAAAAACATCTAACACCTGAAAAAGGATTTCTTAAGTGGTTTGAGTTATAATGCCTCTTCCTAGGTTTTTTCTTTTGATCAAGTGTTGGTGTCATCCTAGTTTTCTTAAACGTATCCAATTCATTTTGAATCCTTAAGTTAGTATATTTTAAGGCATCATTATCAATCCTCAAATTTTTCTCCATCTCTTTCAAATTCTTAAAATCAGATTCAAGTGAGGTGTGTGTGACTTTTAGTGACTCATGCTCTTCAATTAATTCACAATACTTTTTGTTTAACTCATCAAATTCATCTAGTAGAATCATGTGATTTGAATCAATTGTAGAATGATCTTTGAGAATAACTTCATGCTCTTTTTGTAATTTCAAAAATTCTAATTTCAAGCTAGCATGTGTTTTCTTAAGTTTCCTATATGATGCATGAATTTTTTCAGAAACTTCAAGAAGTTGATCGTAGGAAAGTTCATATACCTCTTCTTAATCAAGATTATCGTTTGTCATTAAGCACAAGTTTGTTGTCTCATCTTCTGGTTCCGTCTCCGATGAATCTGATGCAGAATCCGCCCAAAACGCCTTTTGAAGTCTCTTTTTGTCTTTTCTAAACTTGAATTTCTCCTCACTATTTTCCTTGCTTGTGTGCATCTTAAGTGTAGGACAACCAGCTTTCACGTGTTCGAGCTTCCTGCATTCATAACAAACCACATCAGACGATCCTTTAGAATATTTGTTATCCTTACCTTTTCTCTAATTTTGATGATGCTCTTGCTTTTTCCTTAGAAAGCTTTTGAATTGCCTTGTGATAAAGGCAATGTCATCGCTCTTAGACCCGGAAGACTCAGAGTTAGATTTGTGTGCCTTCAGTGCCACTGTTTTCTTTCTTTTTCTCACCTGCATCAAGATTTTTTTGATTCACCTCTTGCTCGTAAGCAATGAGTGAGCCAAGTAAGTTATCAATTGAACAGGTATGTAAATCCTTAGATTCAGTGATTGCAGTGATTTTAGCATTAAAAGACGAAGGCAAACATCTCAAAATCTTGTTTACTTTTTCATAATTTGAAAGTTCTCTTCCTAAGGCATGTAAAGAAGTTACAATTTGAGTAAACCTTGTATACATATCAGAAATCGATTCAGAAGGTTTCATACGAAAAAGTTCGTAGTCATGCAAGAGAATATTTAAACGAGATTGTTTCACTTCATTGGTTGCTTCATAAGTAATGCACAACTTATCCCAAATCTCTTTTCCAGTCGAGCAAGTAGAAACACGCATGTAATCTTCAGACTTTAAAGCACAGAAAAAACAATTCAAACACTTCGCATTCAATTGAGCTAAATTTCTTTCATCGGTAGTCCATTCAGTAAAAACAACTTTAGTTTTAATTCCGTTAACTTCATAAGTAGGTGGAGAATATCCTTCTTTAATAAACATCCACATGCGATAGTCAGTTGATTGCAAAAAAGTAGACATGCGAGTTTTTCAAAAATCAAAAGGAAGATTGTCAAACAAGGGATGTCGTGTAATAGAATATCCTTAAGTTGTATTGCGATTCTCAAAGTCAGCCATGGATCAAAATTCAAAAAGTTTTCAAACTTAGTTTTTATGAATCCTGCTCTGATACCACTTGAAAGTTCGTTAGGGATGTTAGGCTCTATGAACTAGTCCCGAGGCTAACCAAGAAGGGGG